>NW_012156448.1:182069-206194 GCF_000151545.1 Saprolegnia parasitica CBS 223.65
GGGCACAGCCTTTCCCACGTACAGAGCCGACAGCAAGGTGCACTCGACATCCAACGACGATGAGAACCTCGTAACGATGGCGACTGTCGCTCGCTTCAATCCCTACTGCATCTCGCGACGGCACCAAAGAATAGCGACCCATGTCATTATTCTTATTGCACGTCAATATAGCAACCCCATGTCCTTTCTTACTGCACGTGATCGGCACGTCGATCTTCTAGACGGCGGATATATCTACATGTCATTGTGTCAAGCCATGCACGAATTGAACAACGTACGTCGCTGAGTCGTCGACGAGGATGCTACCGTTGTTGTTGAAGTGGGTCGTTTGCGCCCTTGTAGTACGCTACGTGGTGAGGATCAGCACATACAGAAACCATAATGAGAGGCGCCTACTGGAGGTGATGCGGTGGAAGTGCTCCTGGCCGGCCGAGTCCCAAATCTGCAGCGCCACGTCGTGCTCGTCTTTGCGGCGCAGCTCGCCGTTGACGCTGCGCCGTGGTATGAGTTTACCACTCGAAAGAGCAAAAGGCGAGGGTCAACGTAACCTGCTGTCGCCAAGCAGTAGGCGCTAGATCGTGTGGGGCTTCTTGACATGCGTCTTGGCCTCGTTGTCCGTGGCCGAGAGCGAAGACGGCGCGCGGCCGCTTCGTCGACGACAAGCTCGGGCGCTGGCGTCATCCGTTGCCGCTCTTGCTGCAGCTTGATGACCTCTTCTCCCGCCATCTTCTTCTTCTTTTGGAGCTCTTCCTCGCGAGGTCGTTGCCCGTGCGCATGGCGAGCCCTTGACAGAGTTGTCCACGTCGACGGGCGCCGAGCCGGCCAAGCAGATCGTGGTGAGCCTGCCGCGAGCCGTCCATGCCCGAGTCGCTGTCGCCGACCATGGCGCAAAGGACGAGGAGGTGCTCGAGATCTGGACGCGGCCATGGTCCGAGCGATGGAGCCCCCACGTCATGGAATGCGAATCCAAACAAGACGACCGTATCCACTTTTAGAGGTACCCTCTCCAGGCTTATATCGAAAAAACATTAAGTGGGACGGAAGCGCTCGGGAAGCAGGGCGACGCGCCGACCCAACCCGACTGCTGCGGCCGCCCGTGAAGCTCCTGCTGGCGTAGCCAAGCAAGCTGCGGCCTCTACACGTTCTCGAGTGCTCACAGCAGGGGCGACCTGCCTGGCCACCGGCGGCGAGCGCGAGCCCACGACGCCACTCGTACTGCTGCGGCCTCCCGCGCACAATGTCTGTGGCATACTAGTAGAGTGGTGTAGCGCTCTTGCGTTTTCCACACAGAATGATCTTTTACATGTACTAGTATATTGCTACCATAGCGGTCGTCGAGTTGCATGGCAGGCTGGGGCCAACGGCATCGCCATGGTCGAGCAATCTAAGTCCTATATACTGCGTAGCTAGCTAGCAACACCTCGGTCGCCTGGCTTGAAGGGCTATGCGGCCATGCGCACCGCCAATACCCTAGCCGTAGTCGTGGTTCCATGATGCCTACCTGGCGGCAGCTCCTTCGGGACACCCGGTCGTATTCCTCAGACGCGTTCGCCATCATCAATCCACGGCCTGGCAGGGTGAGCTTCAAGTTCGGTATTGAGCTTGTGGTGCACGAACTTGAGCGCCACGAGCCTCTAGATGTCGAACAGCGTCAAGCCTACGAGCGTGCGATACACGCGGCGGTTCAAGTTCGCCTGCACTCGCGCCATTGGCGAGTATCTTCTTGCGTCGTGACGCGCTAACAGTAAGTACACGACCGGAGCGATCTGCTTGGCACTTCCGCGCTCACCCTCCTCCAACATCTACCCGATTTGACGCACTGGTTGCCAACTCGGCGGCGCTCGTCGCTGCCATGTCTTGGTATCGAGAACCATCGACGCACTCACGTGCCCTGTCGCTCCAGGCTTCACACAGAGGCTTGGGCACCGACCTTGAAGTAGCTGGGACTCGCATTGCTCACGCGTGCAAGTAGCTTGGATGGCTGGAAGCCGCAGCCGGACTATACTCTGCGTGATATAGTGAGCGGCGGCGACGGTCCGTTCTTTCTTTCTCAGCCGAAAGCGAGCAACCAACCGATTCCATGCACGTTTGACTGCCAACATCGCACGTTGGACTTGCCACACGCCGCGTACCTTGAACCTCTCAATGCGGGTAGGGGTACGAAAAGAGAACGCCACCTTGGTTCTGCGGCCAACACTCGCTCGTACTATGTGCTTCTCGAAAACCAGAAGACCGTCCACGCAACGCTCGCTAGCAACGCTAATTACAGTTTGTGCGCCATCATTCGTGTCGGAATACAGCGAGCGCGTGCAGTGACCTTCGGATTACAGCAGTTGCGATTGGCGTCTCGGAGCACGACGCTATTTCTTTGGGCTCCAATCTGACGTGGAATCGACGCAGGCGCGGTCGATCGATCAATCCATGGTCTGATACAGATACGGTTCATGGTCACGTCGTCGGATGACGTGACAAGGTGACCCGTCACATGCAATGGTCTCACTCTCCATCGACGTAGCCCAGACGTGGACGAGGGAATTGAAACGGAGACCGCTGGCTGGTATATTTGTTGATGATGAGTAATCTTTGGTCCTGCGAGATGGATCAGTTTGTCGAGATACTCATGCAAAGCAACAGCCTCATGTGCTGCTCGCGTTCATCTCGCCCAAATGCACCACGAAACGATCTGCAGGTCGCAAACGCCGTTCGAATAGGACCCGGCCACGCTACAAGCGTTCGAAATGCGTAGAGCATGGACGCAAAGGTGCTGGCGGCCTGCGCCATGTTCGGTGGAGCGAAAGCACATACTACTGTAGTACGCGTGGGTGTTGATTCCTACCGCCGATGAAGCGACGCCGAGATTCCATCTGGAGCGATGGACTGGGCAAGTTCTGGTCTGACTGGGCGATGATATGCTGTACAGCTGTGGTAGCGCTCGCCGAATTCAAGAGATGCGGATGCCCAACATGGCCGTCCGTCGTGCTCAAACATTGCGCTGCTCGACGCCTCGGTGGCTCGTATGTCAGTCATGGTTTCAAGACCGGACGATTACACAGCGACTGCATGCCCGAGTATGTGGGGTGGTTGTAAAGACTCCTTATAATCGGGTGGGTGCAGTCGGTGGTGGTATTCCCACCGTATTGTCTGGTGCGACCAGTGCAGGGTACTACAAATTGTAAAGTTAGAAGGAGGACCGAGAGAAGATTCTGCCCCTCGCAATCGCGCCACATCTCTGTGCGCACGGATTTTATGAAGGAATGGCTGACCAAAGCCTTGTGGGTGTTGGCTGCGGGCGTTTGGAGCCTGGCGATCGCGCGTCGCAACGCAGCTTCAACGTGCGTCCAGCATTTTGGTGACGGTTTACGGGACGCATAAGCCAATCAGAAGGCGTCAATATCTGCGTGGCCACCAATCCCGAGCGCGCATTTCAAATGCGGGGTCCAATCAACACGCGCCAAATACGATCCTGTGATGCGCGGGAAGCCACCACGGGGCTCGATCCCAAGAACTGCCACAATCGTGAGCCAATGCTTTCTGTTGCAGCATAGCTTTCGCCGCACGGCTTGACGGCTGGACAAATATCCTCCGGCGGGGAGGAAATGGTGGGCTTTTTAGACATGTCCTCTTCATCATCAATCTTCTCCAGCTGGTGCTGGAGGTTGTCGCGTCGATGCGAGCCACAAAATGTTGCGTGGTGTGCTCGGCAAGCTCACCGACCTCAACGACATCAAGAAGCTCTTCCTTTTCCTGAACAGAGTGCGCGTCAACAACGACGTGCATGTGGATGGCATGAACGGCACCGCTCGTTGGACGATCCAACAGGTATTGTTTGAATCGTGTTTCTTATTAAACGCACCGAGTCTTTTAGATACGCCAGATTCGCGCGAAGTTCGTATGTGAATGCGAGGGCTACTACAAGAACGGGTGGGTGTGCAGCCACGTCGTCGCCGCCATATCGCTGTGCAACGACATCAACCTTCAAGTAGCGCTGACGGCCATCCCGCTTCGTAAGACACCGGGAAAGCCGGCAAAGAAGGGGCACTGCTTGGCCAAGTCGACCCGCGGCAAGGTCTCCGCCAAGGCCAAGCTCATGAAGACGTTGACGGAGAAGCCCGCCAAGTGCTTCGGTTGGGTCGTCGGCCGAGTCGTCACCGCCCGGGAACGTGACCCCGAAACTGGGCGTCTTGAACAGACCGTCGTCCGCGGCACGGTGACCAAGATCTGCACCGGCACCGTGCACAAGTGGGAGGTCACGTTCGACGGCGGCGTCAAGGAAAGCCTCGGCGTCGAGGAGCTGGCGACGCTTGTCGAGGCGTCGGATAGACTCGGCATCAAGGTGACGTCGACCGAGCTTGCCACGCTCGTCCGAGCCAGAGCCCATGTGCTGCCTTTTCGAAAAGTATGGGTCAACTCGTAATACATGGTCAAAATCCATCCACATATCGTGCTGGTTCCGCAAAACATCCATATATTGTGGTACTTACACCACAGGAGCTAATTCCTACCTAGAGGTACGATTTGGCTTGAATCCGCTAGAATTTCAGTGTTCCAAAATCCGCTAGACGATTCAGTGAAAATCCACTAGAATTTAATATTTACCGTCCGCGCCTGCCTCGGAGCGCAAGCCGATCGTCATGTAAATCTTGTCCTTGAGGCACTGCTCAAGAAGAGCGTCTTGAGTTGCTGCCGGCGCCATGACGACCTCAAAGACGCGCTTCTGCGCCTCACGTGACCCAAGCGCGAACACCTTGGACGCGCGATGCATAAAATCTTTGGCGCCGGCCGAGCGAGCGGCCTGGACGTCTTGGTCGCGGCTGCGCTGAAGCGCCTCAAATTGAGAACTGACCGCGGCAAGTCGGGCACTGATCGCGGCGTTCTCTTCTTGAAGCGCTTGAACGGTGTGGGCCGTCGCAACCGCCTTGTCCCGTCCGGCCTTCTCGAGGGCCTCGATCTGCGCTTGCGCCTCGGTGACGGAGGCCTTGAGGTGCTGCTTGGCTACGGACTCGGGGCTTGCCATCGTTTTGGAAAATGAGGCAAAACAAAATGCACCAGCTTTGGGTTCCACACGCTAGCCAGTGACGCACGCCAGCGCTGTTGAAGATGTGAAAGAGCCCGCACAACCGCCTCTCGACGTCCTGCTGCTATACTGTATCAGCGGGCATGATCAGCGGGTGCCTTCTTGGATACTCGTGCTGACAAAGCATGCGTCACTCGTTATTGCATAGTACGTCGACGGGCGCCGAGCCGGCGAGTTAAATCTTAGTGAGCTTGCCGCAAGACGTGCATACCCGAGTACTAGCTGTCGTCGACGGCGTCCAGGGGCGGCGACAGCTCGTGGTCGCTCAAGTCGTCGTCGAGCTCTGGCATCGTATGCTGTGGGTGCGCAGCGGAGGCGCGTCCGAGCGGTAGTGGTACCACTGCGACCACACATCATCGTAACATACTATAGTAAGGGTCCCTTACTATAGTATGTTACGAGCGCACGGGATAACGATTTTGATCTTCATTCGTTGCTATTAATAGATAGATCCGAGGGAAGCTAACTTACCTGGTACTATGCAAGAATGAATGACGCCTGCTTGTCAGCACGAGTATCCATGATGCCAAAAAGCCACCCGCTAATATACGCACGGCGGGTCCAATTCGTGCGTTTTTCATCCCGTCATCGGATGACGTGATATCCTATCACATGCTGTTAGTCTCCTCCAGCTTCGAATCTCCGAGCAGCTACAATCACCTTGCTCATGCGTGAAATGCAAGACGCCGCGATCCCGTCGCTTGTTTGTACACTGCTGTGTGATATGCAAACCAACGACGCGTTCTCTCTCAGCCAAGAGAGCTCACCATAGCACCTTTGACTGGCAATAATGCGGATTGTGCGTTGGGCTGGACGCACGCAACTTCAACCTGTGGCGCGGGATGGGCGCGGATAAGGGATACGAAACAGGAGAGCAGGACCGTCACTACCATCTGTTGCAGCGACCATACTGGGTGTTTCGCGCCTGCAAGGAGTCGAAACGGTCTTTTCAAGAGAAGGCGGCTCAGCGAAACCAACGACTGGTCGGAAGAGCCTAGCATTCTAGTTTTCGATCTCCGCTAAGCAACCCGCCACGCCTCACCCGAGGTGCAGCGGTAATGCAGGCCTCGCGCCCTTTTTCCCCCTGAGCGAAGAAGCCATGTGAAAGACGACTTGCCCAACAACTTGGATGTTTATCCTTTTGCTGGACAAAGCACGGGCGACGCTCGGCAGGTGACCGACAGGTTCGTTGCCGCGCATCATGACTACCATGTCGGCTACACGTAGCGCCTTCCTTAATCTTCGCGAGCGACGCGGCAGTTGGGCACTCGGTGCCGTTCGGAGGAGGACCTTGATTGTCGAACCGCGTCACGATCTTCGTCGACGGCCCCAAAGCTGCCGCCGAGCGAGTCCGCGGCCACAAGCGGCGTCTTGTTGGTGGACGGCGCAAGCGTCGTCGTAAGCAGCTGCACGTAAAGTTGGAGGACCGAGCCAACTTGCGGGCAGTCGACCGCGTTGGTCGTAATGGCACCGAGCGTCCACGGGCCGTTGGCCACCGGGAAAATGGGACTGCAGACGTCTTTGACTGCGACCTGCTTGGTCATGATGCTGCGGCGTGGAGGTACGTAAGACGCGCGTTGAGCAAGCCAGGCCCCACCGTGTGGTAAGTACAGCAGCCCGGCGGTGAGGGTCGTGTTCACTTTCTCGTAACCCTACCCGCGCCGACATGTTGAAATGCGTGCGTCCAGCCCAGCGTCCATACGATGTTATTGCACGTCCAAAGTCCATCAATGCTACTAGTATTGCGAGCTTTCTTGGCTGAGAAGGAAAGAGTACCTGGCTTGTGTATACCGTGCACAGCCATCGAAGCGACGTGCACAGGCTGTACCGGAGCCGTAAGACCATCATTCCTATGCACTTCGAAACGCGCCACGTCATTGGTCGATCTGATGGCGTTGACTGCATACAAAACGTCTAATAGCTCGAGGTCAAGGGGGATTTTATTGCAAGTCCGACGCAATTCAAATGCAATTTGGCGACGTTGCATCTCAATACAATAAACACTGCGTATACTTGATACTCACCCATTGACATATTATTTTAATTGACACGTGAGTGTTTTTTAATTCAAATAAAATCACACTTCATCTGCGTCGACGTCAAATTTGCTTTGCTCGCTTGGACCAAACGGCGTATTGCATCAGCAACTCGGCAGGCGCCGCGATGGCCGCTCTCTAGCAGCATGGCGGCGCAGGACGACGGTCCAACGCACCTCAAGAACGAACTCGACGCGCGGTCGTGACCATGGCAGCGCGTGTAGACCACCGCGACACGGGTCGGTCTCAGCCCGATCTGGACAGCAAGATGGCGGCCATGGCCTCGCGCAGGCTCGCTTCGGTGCCATCTGCTCAACGAGCGAAGCGTTCCTGACACCCAAGGTGTGTTTCGCGGGCCTCGAGGACGTCGACGGCTTGTGCCTCGGCGTCATCTTGTCAAACGTCGCTCTTGCGATGGTCAAGGTGCCTGTCGCCGACGCGGCCACCACCGCGCCTGTCTCGGGCGCGACAGATGATGCTGCCGCGAAGACAGCGCGCGGTCTCGTCGTGGACGCGGCTTTGATGCGAGCTGTATTGCTCAAGGCAGCGGAGCTTGGATTTGTCCAAGAGTTGCCGACGATCATCCAGGCTCCACCGACGGTATGCATGTTTCCATCTTGTATTTGACACATTTTTACATCGTATTGTAGGGAGCCACCATTTAGCTGCATTGCCAGCTCGGCCCGCGTGCCCGGCTAGAAATGTAGTCTCCATAACATTCAATCAATCAAACGTATTTCGCGTTGCAATCAAATTAGTTTAGATTAATCTAACTCAAAGACTTTGCTGCTAGTATGCATTGGTACGCCTGATTGCATGGAAACGCATACAATAATGGCTTGCACTCGTCTTTCCGGTGGTCCGAGTACAGGAGCATGCGTGCGAGCTATCCCTTGGTGAGTGGGTTCTACCACAGGATGGATCTCTGAGCTCACTCCCAAGGACCTCGTGCTGGTAGTACTTGCAAATGAGCCTGCCCGAACCACGCATTCGATATACATCCAGACACCGACCGAGCACATTGACAATAGACAAGAAGCCATTCTAGCCGACAAAACGTCGTGTTTTCACTCGTATTACTGTCGCTAGATTCAAAGGGCCGCTTGTATCATGAGGCAGACCATGCGTGCGTGCTCGGTGATCTCGACCTGGCGTCTCTTCGCGCTGGTGTGTCCCTCTCGGCTGCCACGCAGCGTGTATCTTGACGCTGCCAGCGCCTCGTAGCTCCTTTTTTGGCTCTTGGGCGCGGGCTTCCTGCGCGCAGTGGCATGGAACACGGCGGCCACGTGATTGATGTCAAGCGCCGTCGTCAGGTTGAGCTCTTCTGCAGCGGGCGTCGCAAGCTGTCCAGACGGCGCACGCAGCGGCGGCGGCCGTACAGGTGAGCAGACGCCTCGTCCCGACAGGCGCACTTCGGGTGGCGTCGAATTGCAATAAGCAGGCTCTCAGAAAAGTTATTGCTGTGATGTTTTAAGAGAAACTCCCCTGACAAGATTTATGGTTATTCCCTTCATGCAATCTGGATACTCTATAGACGAAAGAGTCTCGCACAAGTAGCTCAACTTGGTGTACGGCAATCCTTCTCACTGTCGGTAGGAGGACAATTCGATTGCTCCTAGGTGACCCCTTGCCGCCCATCGCGACATGCCACTGCATAGTCCCTGAATGCAACGACATGACTTTGACAATGATGGAGCTTCGCCGTGGCGATCGTCCACGTAGTAAGCGGCGATCTTTTTCATCGTAAAAAGATATAGCACGTAGCGTTATGTGTACGCTAGGCGTCTTAGGCACCGCGATCGAGTTGAATGCGATGCAAACGATCCATCATGGCACCTTCGATTGCTGCAACTTCCTTCCATTCATGTCGGGCTTGGACCACGTGAGATGCTAGTAACATGGAAGGCTGGAAGCTACGAGCTCGCAGCTGGACTGTACACTCTGCGCAATATGCCGAGCGGTGGCCCGTTCTTTCGCAGCCTAAGACAGCTCGCACTCGCACCTTTGACTGCCAACATGCACGTTTGGCTGGACGCAACTTGAAGCTATCAGTGCGGGTAGGGTTACAAAGCAGAGAACGCTACAAATGTAGTAACGTTACCGCTTGCCTTGGCTGTACACATGCGGGCACCTCGACTGCAATCGCACTCCCGTCTTTCCCGCTTCAACTCCTTCATCGCAAACGCGAAACCCATGGACATTCTTAGCTCTAGCGTCCACGGTTCCATTCAGCAGTGACGATTGTAGCGTGCATGTGGAGCAGCCCAATTCAACGACGCTTGTGACAGCCGATTCGCTCCGTTGCAGCTTGCTGTCGTGTACCAGGCGAAGATAGCGGCGCGATTTGACAGCCAAGGTCCTCTTCCGAACGGCGCCGAGTGCCGTACGGCGTGTGGGTCGTCAAGCTCGAGGACGACACGATCTTCAAGCCGACATGCTATCGGTGGCGCCATCGAGAGCCGCGCATCTCGATGGCGCACCGATAGCATGTCGGCTTGACGATCGTGTCGTCCTCGAGCTTGGCGCCGTCCGCTGTCGGTTGCGTGCCCTGCGCCACCTGTGCTCGTGTGTTTGAAGAGGATTACCATCGTACTGCAAGTGTAGCAAGTGTAAGCAGCAAAGGAATAGCATTATTGCTCGTATTATTCTATGGAGCGCGTCTGCGTTGTGGGGCAGATTCGCATCACAGAGATGCCTACAGCTAGAACCGGTGTTGGCGGCCTGTGCCATGCTCGGTGTAGCAAAAGCACACACGCAGAGGTGTTGATTCCTACCACACTCCGAGATTCATTCTGGGGTGATGAACTGGTCTGACTGGGTGATGATGTGTGGTAGCAGTGGTCGCGCTCATCGAATTCAAGACCGGGCGAGATGCGGGAAGCGAAACATGTGGTCAAAATGTATGACCGCTCGTCGTGCTCCGACATTGCGCTCCTTGGCACCTGGACGGCTTGAAATGCAGTCGTATTTACATGACCAAAGTCCAGCACAGCGACTGCATGTCCAGGCACACGTCGTGGAAGGAGAGACTCTTTGCTTTCTCGGTTCCGTGGTGGCATTTCTACCGGTACCGTATTGTTTGATGCGACCAGTACAGGGTACTAGTACGTAAAGATGGGCCACGAGAAGAATCCGCCCTTCGTAAGCATCTCTGTGCGCGCGGATTGCTGAAGGAATGCTGCGCAACTTCAACGTGCGTTCGGACTTTTGGAAACACGACAAATGAGCCAATCAGAGGGCGTGCAACTCAAATGGTGTGTCCAATCAGCATGCGCCATACGCGATCTTCGGATGCGGAGGAAACGACCGGTGAGTTCGAACGCTGTCCACTGTCAACTGTGTCCCAGTCACGAGCCAAAATTATGTAGACGGAAGCATAGCGTTGGTTCTCTTCGCAAGCTCTTCAACGAGCGATCGCTTTGCACAGCTTCAAGTTGCCCATGGGCCTTTTCCACACAGAGCGATCATTTGCGTAGCTAATGTGGCAGACGTCGAGTTGGCTAAGATGGCAGCCTGGAGCCAACTGCATCACCATGGTCGAGTTACTAGAGTCCTATGTACTGTGTGTAGCTAGTAGCTCGCTAGCAACACCTTGGTCGCCTTGTTTGAAAGCCTACGCGGCCGTGTGCATCACCGATGACGTAGCGAGTCGTGGCTCCATGACGCCTACCCTGGCGGGACACCTGGCCCTGTGCTTTCGTTACCTTTAGCACAGATGTTTTGCCACCGACGACCTGGTCGGGCAGGATGTGCTTCAAGCCGGGTACGGAGCTTGCTGTGCGCGAGCCTGAGCACCATGAACCCATGAACCATGCGATCTGGAGCGGTATCAAGTATATGAGCGTGCGTTACGCGCGGCGGTTCAAGTTCGCCTGCACCCGCGCCATTCGCGTGATGATGCGTCGCGTACATCCGGAGTGGTCAATCCTGCGCACACCTTCTTTCTGCCTTCCAATACCGCGCTGACTGCTACCTCGGCGGCGCTCGTCGCTGCCGTGGCCTTCCCATCTTGATTTCGAGAACCATTGCAGAGCCTTCGTGGGCTGTCGCTCGGCGCTTCACACTGAGGATCGTCGACAGTAGCAAAGGGATACATAGGATACTTCATGGCCTTGATGGTCGTAGCTAGAACTTGGTACACACGTGCGAGAAGCGAGAAGCTGCGACCCCGCAGCTAAGCTATACGATGTGCGATAGACGGAGCTGCCCGTTCTTTCTCAGCCAAGAGAGCTACCAATCGCACATTTGACTGGCACCGTGCACGTTCGACTGGACGCACGCAACTTGAACCTCTCGGAGCAAGCTGTTCGCGCCAGGACCTTTGCAGGTGAGCAGGTGCCTCACCTCGACAGGCGCAGTTCAAGGACGTCTTGCGAAGCGCAAGCTACTAGTACCAGAGGAGATTCTGCCGTTTTGAGAGAAACAACCCTAGAAGGTCGCTCTTCTTTCATGGCCATTCCCTCATTGCACTGTAGAACTCTTTGTAGAAGATCGAGTATCGCAAACGTAGCTTCAACTTGGTGGCTGGAACGACGAGAACGACGAGAACCTGTTTCATTGGTTTTCTCGGCGTCAGACAAACATTTTGTCCAATGAAATGCAAGTGTAGCACATCGCCCACGGCCATTTGTGCTTTCGCCTCCGACGTGGCATCAAGCTGCACCAGGTCGTGTCTTGCGGGCGGCTCGATGCGCCGACGACGCATTGCCACGCCCATCCCGCCCGAGACCGCGAACGCCACCGAGAAGCACACCGCTGGAAGGCTGGCTGGAAGGCTGCGCACGAGGCGCTCACGACCGAGCAGCAAGCGCTCGCTCAGCAGCACGAGCAGCTCCAGAAGAGCGTCCACGTGCTCGCTGGCAAGCCGACGTCTTCTCTTGTGCTGCGATGTTCATATCCGTATCTTCCTTGTCGGGCATATTACTACTTTTTAGGAACGGAGCGACGTCCAGCAAGGGCAATGGCGCGCCTTGGATCGCCGTGAAATGTCCTTTCAGCCAGGCTTCGCGGCGTTCTAGGACCACGATATGTTCGTGTGCAAGACCAAGCGAGACCTCCATCGCCCGCATCTTCTCGCCTTGCAAGGGGAGAAGACTGATGGAGCAAGCGGCGCATTACCAAGCTGCGCTCGAGTTCGCCAATTGACGCAAGACGCGCATGATGGAGGGGTCGCTTCGTCTAGCACACGACCATATCATGGTGCTCGAACGGCGCGACGCGTGACACGAGGACCATTTGACGACGGCCCAAAGCGCGCCAACGCCGACGCACATGCCGGTATTTGCTCCCTCCCACGAAGCACGCCCGACATGCCAGACGTGGATGTCGACGGTCGTCGCTTTAGCGTCGTACTAAGTTTAACGTTGGATACACTTGCATGCCATTTCTTAGTTGTATCTCGTCGTCATCTCTTCCAGTTTGCAAAGCACCCGACGCCATCTTCGTCAGCGCTCTCCTACTGCCCGGGCGATGCGACGAGCCCGTCGGCGCCACAACAACAACAACAACGTCGTCGCATCAACTCTATGGCATTTCTTTTATATTAGGGCGCTCCGACGAAGCGGAGGAAGCAAGGACAACGACGGCCGCGTTGTGATCTCGTCGAACGAATCGAACAAAGGAGGTTGTCAACTGATCGTGCAGTTGTCGTGCGTGAGCTTTCCGCGTCGCTCGCGCTCGAGGAGCTCGCGTTGCGTCATGGAAGCTACCATCGTCCGAAGTGAGCGGGATGGATCGAATTTAGAGAGACGACGTACGGTTGAGGGTCATGATGAGCGCGTCCCGGGCGATGGTTTCAAGCGCGTCCGACGTGTTCTCCGATGTCTTGGCACTCGTCTCGATGAACCGGCAGTTGTACTGCGACGCCGCCGCTTGCCCGTCTTCGGAAGGCACGATGCGCGTCGGCAAATCAATCTTGTTGCCGACAAGCAGCATCGCCGGCATGTTGGGCGTCGAGTATTGCTGGATGTTCTTCATCCAATAGCCCACATCTACAATGTATCAATCTATCAATGCGTCCCGTCCATCGGGACGTACTGTCAAAGCCGCGCTTGTCGCTAACATCGTAGACGAGGATGATGCCATTCGCGCCCTTGTAGTACGCTACGTGGCGAGGATCAGCACTTGTAGAAATCCATCGCGAGACGTTCGTACTGGAGGTGATGCGGTGGAAGCGCTCCTGGCCAGCCGTGTCCCAAATCTGCAGCGCCACGTCGTGCTCGTCTTCGAGGCGCAGCTGCCGCAGCTTGAAATCGACGCTACGCAGAGGTATGAGACAGAGTAACAGGAGAGGGTCAACATACCCTGCAGTGGCCAGCATCGACTCGGAAAACTCGTCGCCAGAGAAGACGCGCATGAGACTCGTCTTGCCGACGCCGCTGTCGCCGAGCAGCAGAAGCTTGATCTTGTGGGGCTTCTTGACGACCGTCTTGGCCTCGTCGTCCGTGGCCGACGCCGAGAGCGAAGACGGCGCGCGACCAAGCGAGCTGCGCCCCGTGGTCGCCTTTGTGATCGAGGTGCGGTTCGAGCCGCCGCCACCGCCCTTCGGGCCAAACTTGGTCAGGACCTTGGACTTGAATCCCGAGAGGAGCGACGACTTGGCCTTCGCAGGCGCGACCGCTTCTTCAACGACAAGCTCGGGCGCTGGCGTCATTGGTTGCCGTTCCTGCTGCAGCTTGATGGCCTCTTCTTCCGCCATCTTCTTCTCTTCGAGCTCTTCCTCGGTCATGCTCTTCCTCTCAAGGTCCTCGCCCCGTGCGCATGGCGAGGCCTTGTGACAGAATATCGAGCGCCTTGGCACTCAAGGCGCCCGTCTCGGCAGGGTGCTGCGCTGCGCGGGAGCCCGACCCGTCGTTGAACGTGATCGAGTCGACGTCGACGGGCGCCGAGCCGGCGAGGTAGATCTTGGTGAGCGCGGCAGCCTGCCGGGAGACGTCCGTGCCCGAGTAGCTGTCGTCGACAGCGTCCAGGGGCGGCGAGAGCACATGGTCGCTCGACTCATCGACGAGCTCGGGCATCTCGCGGGCCCGCGAGTGCGACCGCGACCGCCCATAGTAGCCGGCGCCGTCTGCCTGGTCCTCGCGCGGGGCCTCGCCGCAGAAGGAGCGGCTGCGGCTGCGGCTATCGCGCTGGTCCAGCATCATCTCCATCTCGCGCTCCCACGCGGCTTGCTCGTCGGCCTCATCCATACTAGAATAGCTCCAGTTTGCCGTTGTTCAACTGTGGCCCCGAACTGGGCACTCACCCGAGACACTCTGAGAATGCATACCCAAAAGTTGCGTGTTCTTTGTACAAATAGAGCGTTTGTGGCTAATCCCACGCGCCTTAATGCAGGCAGGCCACCGACACGTAGCATCATGCGTCTCGCGTGGCACTGCGAGCGCACCAATTGGAGCACGCACTAGCTTGCAAGAAGACTGTAAAGCTCTCCTACGCCAATGCAAGTGCTGGCCTTCGCCGTACTGAATTCTAGAGCGTACGTCGTTGAGGGCGTCGTCAGCTGGGCCGCGGGAACGAGCCGGTAGCTGCTGCAACACGCTTGTCGCTTACGCGACGAGGGCTACATCGCCAGCGTAATGCGGCGAGATGACGACAGCGTCGGTCCATCCACCGCCAACCAGACTGATATTGCGCTAACGTTGAAGCACCATGATGGCCTGAGGCGATGCATGCAACGTAGCACGACCGCCGCTTCAAGCTGGCATGGCGCAGAGAGACAACCGTTGCTTGATGCATTTTGATGCCACGCCTGCGACGTGGTCGTCGTCGAGAGTTAGCGATGGATTGTGTTGGTGGAAAGAATTGGCGCGCTAAAACGTACTAGTACGCGTAAAAATATGTATTTTTAGAGGTTGGTCGCTTGGTGGTGGTCACAACAACAAGACCAGCGATGGGCCGACTCGCAAGCAAGCGCAAGATCAAGCAGTGCGACCCGTTCTTCAAGGGCAAGCGCGACGGCGAAGGCGACAAGTACGACAGAGCGCCGACGGTCTCGAAGCGCAAGAAGCGCAAGGACCGCAAGATGCTGGACCAGGCGGCCATCGACCGCTTCGTGCTGGGCGGCGACGCCTCGTCGTCCGAGGCGATCCAGACCAAGAAGAAGCGCAAGAAGAATGAAGGCGCGCTCGCCGACGTTGAAGGCCGGCGGCCGGGCGAGAGCATGCGCGCGTTCAACCAGCGCATGGGTCTCGAGGTGCGCAAGGTGCTTTACCACGAGGCGAAGAAGGACCGCAAGTCGAATGCGAAGAAGAAGGAGTTCTTTAGCGCCAAGAAGGAGAAGCTCAAGCGCAAGAAGATGACGGACCAGGAAAAGTACGACCTCGAGTACCAAGAGACGGGCTCGACGAAGCGCGATACCTTCAGCGCGACCGAGAAGGTCCGGTTCGGCGACCGATACGACGCGCCGCCGATCCTGCCCGTGCTCAAGGGCGTCTTCAAGAAGAAGGCCGACGCCAAGACGAAAAAGTAAAGCAATAGAGTCCCTTGTACACTTGCGCCGACCTTAGCACGTGCCCACGCGGGCCTCGGCCGCATCTTGCTCGACGCGTTGGGATGGCACCGAGAGGAGGAGCCCGAGGACCTATGAGGAGGACGCCAAAGTCACGACCGCAGCAAAGACGTTGCGTCGAGTACCTGTGCCAAGCGTGCGACGTCGCCATGGCAGACCTCAAAGCAGTAGGCGCGGGCGTGCCACCGCAGCGACAAGAGCTCGTCGTAGAGCGGCTACGCAGTACAGTAGTCTGGATGGCAACGTTGTCCATGGTCTCGGCTGTAGCTCGTACCTGTGAGTAAGGCGCTGCGTGTGGGTGCAGGAAGAGCAGGTCCACGCAGAGCGCCGCGTCGCCTGCCAGTGCTTGTAGCCGGTCGTCGAGCTGCCGTTCCATGCCACCGTCGTTCGGCGCGAGCACCCAGAGGACGTGCGTCGTCGCGCTGCTCCTGGCGCGGGTGACCTCGTGGCCCAGCACGCGCTTCGTGGCGGCGAACTGCTCGAGGAGCGCGTCTTCCTCTACGTCCAGCCCATCGCCATCGACATGCAGGTAGACATGGTCCATCGTCGTCGGCGCAGAGGCAGGAAGCAACCGCGTAACAAATCGACGTAACACGCGATCTTGCCCGGCTCGCAGCAGCATTCCCTCGCTATAGGGACTTTATATATTCATATTGGCCGTTATCGTCGGATGTGGACCGCACGTTGCGGTTGTGAAAGATACACTTGCCTTTGTATGCAACGCGGCCGCGTCGAACATTAAAATATTGACCGATACAAACGCCAAGTCATCTTCGCTGGCATATTGGTGCTACCCTGCGTCATCCACGCCATCTACGCAATACGCGATCGGCCCGCGCTGTTTGTATAGGCTGTGGCTTGGAGAGTCGCCCACAGAGAGCACGGTACAAAGCTTGCGTTAGCATCGACGGGCGACGGCGTCGCAGGGATGCCGGAAGGTCCGTATTTGGCGGTCCGTATTTCGAGGTGGGCGTAATGGGCTGGGGCCAAAAGATCGTTTTTTGGTCCACATACAAACCTCTAGTGATAAAATGCAATGGGTGCAAATATTGGCGGCAATATTAATATATATTGACGTCAGTGCAGTGCGAGGCGCCCATATTGGATTTGAGCAGGCCCATGGCGCATATCAAGCCGGCGGCAGCGCTTCCAAGCCATGAGCGCTTCCAGGCGCGGGCGCCCACGGACATGAGCAACCTCTCCATCAACCAGCGCTTGGTCATGGAGAACAAGAAGCGGTCGGCCGCGCTCCGGCGCCGCAACACGATCGAGGTCGAGAAGATGCTCTCGGCGGCGCCGGTCGAGGTCGGCGCGCAGATCTGGCTGCCGGACCCGGAGACTGTCTGGCGCATCGTCGAGATCGTCAAGTACCACGAGGAAGAGAAGGGCATGATCCTCACGGTCGTCGGGCCGCGCGGCCAGGAGACGGTCGACATGCGCGACATTGGCGACCTCTACCGCGTCAACCCGCGCGTCGTGGACGACATGACGTCGCTCTACTACATCCACGAAGCGGGCATCCTCGAGAACCTCAACGTGCGCAGTCGCCTCGACAACCAGCGCCCGTACACGTTCATGGCCAACGTGCTCATCGCGGTCAACCCGCTCCGGAAGGTCGTCGAGCCCCACATCAAGGACTACGTCAAGACGCAGATGGGCGACCGCCCGCCGCATCCGTACGCTGTCGCCGAGGTTGCGTTCCAGCAAATGTCGCTGCGGTCGCCGTCGCAGTGCCAGTCGATTGTCATCTCGGGCGAGTCGGGCGCGGGGAAGACCGAGACGTCCAAGATTGTACTGCGCTACATCACGACGCGCGAGCACATTCTGAGCTCGGACGTGGCGCCAATCTCGACCTCGAAGCTCTCGTCGCAGGAGCTCGACCGCCGGCTCTGGGACACGAACCCGATTCTCGAGGCCTTTGGCAACGCCAAGACGCTCCGCAACCACAACTCGTCGCGCTTTGGTAAGTTCATGAAGCTCCAGTTCTCCGAGGTCGCGGGCAACCGGCTGCACCTCATGGGCGCCTTCATCGAGACGTACCTCCTCGAGAAGTTCCGCGTCGTCGCGCAGATCCCGCACGAGCGCAACTTTCACATCTTTTACTTTCTCCTTGCCGGCGCGTCCGACGAGCTCTCGGCCAAGCTCTCGCTCGGAAGCCCGAAAGACTTTTTCTACCTCAACCAGAGCGGCTGCGTGAGCGACCCCAACATTGACGACGAGCTCCTCTTTGACGACGTCTGCAGCGCGCTCAAGACGGTGGGCGTCGACGCGGACAAGCAGCTCTCGGTCTGGACGCTCCTTGCGGGCATCTTGCACCTCGGCAACGTCGTGCTCGTCAACCGCGAGACGTCCGAGGGCGACTGCGCCGAGGTCTCGTCCAACACGACGCCGGCGCTCGCGACGTGCGCGATGCACCTGGGCGTCGACGGCGCGCACCTCGAGCGCGTCATCACGCAGCGCGAGATCGAGACGCGCGGCGAGAAGTTTGTCATCAAGCGCAACGCCAAGGAGGGTAGTTATGTGCGTGACGCGATCGTCAAGTCGATCTACCAGCACCTCTTCGACTGGATCGTCCAGCACATCAACGTGGCGCTCGGACACGGGCCGCCGGAGCTGCCGTTCATTGGCGTCCTCGATATCTTTGGGTTCGAGTCGTTCGCCGTCAACGATTTCGAGCAGCTTTTGATCAACTACGCCAACGAAGCGCTCCAAGCGACCTTCAACCAGCAGGTTTTTATCGCCGAGCAAGAGCTGTTTCTGCACGAAGGCATTGACGTCGGCAAGATCCAGTGGCCCGACAACCGCGACTGCATCGACTTGATTGCGGCCAAGCCCAACGGCATTCTCGCGCTCCTCGACGCCGAGGCGCGGACGCAGAAGCCGTCGGACGACAAGTGGAACGCGACCTTGCACAAGACGCACGCGGGCCACGCGCACTTTCTTGCGCCGCACGAGAAGGACAAGAAGTTTGTGTTTCTCATCAAGCACTTTGCGACGATGGTGCCGTACACGATCGGCAACTTCATCGACAAGAACAACGACACGATTCCGAAGGACCTCGAAGACCTCGTGCTTTCGTCGACGTCGGCGCTCATGGCCCAGATCTACAAGGACGGCGCCGACCTCTCGGCCGGCTCGTCGCTCAAGAAGCCGAGCGTCTCCAACAAGTTTTGCGACCAAATGCACGCGCTCGTCGATACGCTCAACGCGACGCGCTGCAACTTTATCCGGTGCGTCAAGCCCAACCCGACGATGGCGCTCGGCGTCTTTGACAATGGCTACGTCGTCGACCAGCTCCGCTGCACGGGCATGCTCGCGACGTGCGAGCTTCTCAAGGTCGGCTTGCCGACGCGTGTCTCGTACGATGAGATTTGCCGCATCTACAAGCCCGTCTTGCCGCCCAACGTGACGCCCATGTTTGCGTGCTACAACGAACGCACGTTCACGGAAGCCGTGCTCTGGGCCTTCCGCGTCGACAATGACGCGTACCGTCTCGGGCGCACGCGCGTGTTTTTCAAGACGGGCAAGATCGCGCTCCTCGACGCGCTCCTCAAGGTCGACATGAAGAAGATGGGCCCGTGGATCGTCGCGCGCCTCAAGAAGTGGCTCGCGCGTCGCCGCTGGCGCTACGCGACCGCCAAGATCCTCGCCCAGCGCGCGTTCCTCTGGCTCCTCGAGCAGACGCGCAAGCGCAAGGCGGCGATCCTCAAGATGCAGTCGATCGTGCGCATGTACAATGTGCGCAAGCAGTTTCTGCAGAGCCGCACGCGCCACCGCGAGGCGGCGAAGCGCAAGCTCGCGGCGCAGCACCGCTGGAAGATTGCGATCGCGCACGTCCGTGGCCGCGTCGCGTTCATCGAGCTCTTTGCCAACTCGCGCGCCAAGCTCGCGGCGCAGCAAGCTCGCATTAACCGCGCGGCCGTCGTGCTCCAGTCCATTGCGCGCGGAAAGCTCGCGCGGCGCGAAGCCGACCGCCTCCGCCGCCTGGCCCAAGACGCGGCGATGCGCGCGCGCCTCGCCCAGGAAGCCCGCGCCCGCGCCGAAGAGTCCAAGAAGACGGCCAAGAAGCGCTGGCATGCGGCGTTTTACACGATCATGGCCCAGCGCCACTTTGTGCAGCGCCTCGTCAAGATCCGCAACGCCCGGATGGCGGCCGAGAAGGCGCAAGCCCGCCAGCGCGAAGAGATGGAGGCCCGCCGCCAGGTGGAGGCCGCCGAACACGCGCGCATGGCGTACCTCCAGTCGCAGTCGGCGCTCAAGATCCAGGCGGCGTACCGCGGCAAGGTCGGCCGCGACGAAGCCCGGCGTGTGGCTGCGGTCGTCTACGCCCAGCGCGCGGCCGAAGCCGCGGTTCTCGCTGCCGACGAAGCCGCGCGGGCGGCCGAGATTGCGTCCGAAGCGCACCAGGCCGAAGCCGCCGCGCTCCGCAAGCTTGATTCGCTCGAGGCGACGCGCCATGCGACGATGGGGTCGGTCGGTCTCGCGAGCGCCGGCGTCATGGGCACGGCGGGTGTCCACGGAGTCGCGGGCGAGGCCTCGGCCATGGGCGCGATGGGCTCACAGGGCGTCGCCGGTGCCGTCATGGGCCACCAAGAGAGCTTGCACGAGCCCGATCTGAGCTGGATGCCGCAGGACGCGCCGATCGTGTCGGAAACGACGGTTGGCGATGCGATGCGCGCCGAGCAGCTCGCGCAGGCTGGTCGCGATCTCTTTGGCGAGGAAGGCGCCGAGGTCGTCGGGCCGCTCGAGAGTGCCGAAGACGACAACATGCGCAACCCGGTCGAGCGCTTCCAGGAGTTCCCGACGGGCCCGCCGATCCCGTACAAGGGCGGTATCTTTACGTGCACGCTCCTCGGCCACCGCAAGCTCCAGGACGAAAACTGGGGCGACGAGTACACGGAGTATGTGCTCCGCGTCACGTGGGGGCGCGACATCCTCGAGCAGTCCAAGACGGCGTGGCTCGTCGGCGGCCGCTACAACGACTTCAACTCGCTGCACCAAGAGCTCAAGGCCGCGGCGTCGGGGAAGCGGGGCAAGCGCGCGCCGTGGTTCCCGCGCTTTCCGAAGCGCCACCCGTTCTCGTCGTTGATTGGGAAGAACCAAGAAGAAAAGTTCATCATCAAGCGCGAGAAGGAGTTGAACCGGTACATGACGCAAGTGCTCACGCAGATGCCGGACGCGCTCTTGAACGTGCACATGGACCGCTTCCTCCAGCTCACGCTGCGCACGTCCGACATTTGCGAGCGCGAAGCGTTTGCCGAAGCCCGCAAGGCGTGGGAAGAGGAGGAGCGCCAAGCGATCGCGAACGCTGCGGACGCCGAGCCGCTCAACGACGCCGAGCTGCACGAAGTCGAGCAGCTCGTGCACGAGCTCCTGGAGAAGGTCATGTACAGCCAAGGCGACATCCGCAACGACAATGGGCTGCAAGAGATGATCCACGCGGTCAAGGTGCTCCAGCCGCGCGTGACGGCGTCGGCGCAGATCGGCGCGGGCGTCAACATGGAGCTCGTGCCGCTCGCGATGCAGCTCCAGGACGACATCCAAGACGCGTTCAGCCAGTACAACGACACGCTCTTGGCGCTGCGACTCGACCAAGACTTTCACTAAACCGCATCAAACGAGAGTGTAGCGCAACGGAACGCTACCCCACGACGCTCCTTGTAGCGTAGATAAGAAGAAGCCAATGCCATGCATTTTGCACGTTTTCATCGATACGACGATTGGGGCCTCGTTGCATGGCAGCCGAGAAGCACCATCCGAGCGCGAAGACGCATGGCGCCAGGTTGAGGTCGCTGACCACGCACGCTTGGTGTACCTCAAAAATACGCAGCCCTTTGAGCTCTACAGCTACAGAGACAAAGCATTTCCTAGGCCAAGGTCCGAGTACAGGAGCCTGCGTGCTAGCAAGGGCACGAGCTATCGCTTGAATTCGATTTGAAATGGATGTTTTTATTGGCTCAATTCTTGATTCTTTCTAGCCAATCAGAATGGTTCACGACCTCGCCTTAAATAGTGTGAGCACCGTTCAGCACAACGACGAGTAGCAGCCTACAGACGCGCCAGCGCCACGTAGCAGCCGGATGTACCTCTCCACACACTTCTTGAATGACGTAAATGTCGTCTCCGACGCTGCACGTAGCGCAATCACGTGCAAATCCATTTTTCGTTTTTCGAGGTGGTGGCAGAATTGCCCAAATACTTCACGTCGCATCGCGGGGTTCCGAAGCTCCAAGGACCGTAAAACTGACTGCCACAGTTGGCCATGGGTCTCAACCCGGTGTGCGACCAGCTTGTTGGTCGCCGTCGTTGCTTGGGCACTCACACCAAACTCGAACTGCCGAGCGTCGGTTTTCCGGAAATTCGACATGCAATTTCGGTTGAAAATGCGTCGACATCGCGGAAACCGAGGACGCCATCTCTATTTGTTCATGATAAAGAGTGTGTTGCATGTGGCCGAGGGAGGCAAAGTGTACGCGATACCGCTGCGTGATGAGGCCTTGTATCTCGTACATTATTTCGGTATAGCGAAAAAGCACACTATATGGAAATATTGCTTGCCGCTGTCATTTGCTCTCGCTACAGAGCTCGCACGGTGACGTCACATAGCAGTTTGGACTCCCCGAAGTGTGGTCTAGCAGTCTGGCAAGTATGGGCGATTTCATAATCAAACTTCATTTCGGTCGATCTGCCGGCACGGCGGGCCTGTGTTCACCAAAATATGGCAATTATGGTTGAAAATGGCGAACGCCAAAATTAACTACCAGCAACACCAGATAGACGACGCTGAGGCTTCTCGGGCACCACTGATGCTGCTGCATTGTGCTTGAGGAGACTCCATCAGCTCTCTCTACGCAATGCAGCGTTTCTCGTTGGTCTCCCTCATTTTCGTCAACGCCAGGCCAAAGCGTTTCAGCCAATCAGAGCGACAAGACTTTCGATTTGTGCTCACCAGGACCAGTGACCTAGGACCGTCGACCTCGTTGCTTCTCCCTTTTCTATACGAAAGTATAGCCAAGCATCTTCTACAAGCAACATGGTCGCGGCGTCTTGTATTTCACACAATGAGAGCAAGGTGAATTGCGCTGCTTTAGAAAAGTGCTCTATGTTGTAGCCGATGGCAATATATGCGACTGGTCATTTTTGTCACGTCATCCGATGACGTGACGAGAAACTGTATGTAGCAGATCAGACTAGCAGATACTCGATCGACCGAGTCTTCGTCGATGCGCCAATGTCATTGTGTATGAGAGCTCAAAGCGAACGAGTGTTGTACTTCGACACCGAAAGTTATTGCTGCCACCACAATTTGTCGACTCGCGGCCTCGTTCCTCCCGGTGGTCTTCCAAAGCTAACTTCTCGGAGCTCCTCGCCGACCAGCTTCAACTATCCCAGCGATATGATATTTGCAATGACGCGTTTCTTCGTGGGTGTATTGGCTTGGTCGCTCCAAGTGCAAGCTACAATCGTCACTGCTGAATCGAACCGCGGACGCCAGTGCTAGGAATGCACCGTATTGCACGTGCAGTGGAAGATTTAAAGCCGGAATAAATGGAATATACGAGAGCAGTGAAGATGCGCGCATGTGTACAGCCAAGGCTGAGCGAGGGTGGTGGCGTTCTCTGCTTCGTAACCCTACCCGCATTGATAGCTTCAAGTTGCGTCGCGTGCACGTGCGTCGCGTGTGTCAAGTCGAACGTGCCATGTTGGCAGTCAAAGGTGCAATGGGGAGCTCTCTTGGCTGATAAAGAACGGGTCGCAGCTCCGTATATCAAGGGTATATAATAAATGCATATATTATATACCCTTGCGTATATCCACGCTACTGGAATCTCACATGGTCCAAGCCCGACACGAATGTGTGTGGGTGCTGCAGCAATCGAGGCGTGTACCGGTATCGTCAAGGATTGATGTGCATCGCATTTGAATTCGATTGATGTACCAACCGCCGGCGACGAACTTGCTGCGCGCGAGCTTGAGCGCTACAGGTCCCTTGATGCCAAGCAATGTCATGCCTCTGAGCGCGGCGGCTCAAGTTCGGATGCACTCGCGCCTTGACGAGTATCTCCTTGCGTGACGACGTACAGTACGACCGGAGGGTTTCCGCGCTCCCCTTCTTTCAGTCCTCCTGTCATAACGCACTAGCTGCTCGCTCAGCGACGCTCGTCGCTGGCATGTCCTTGCCACCTTGCTTCCGAGAAGCAGGAAGTCGCCTTCGTGGCCGGTCGCTGAGCGCTGCACACATCGACCTTGAAGTAGCTCCAACCCGGCGGGCTACCGCATGCGATGCAAGAAGCGCAACCTCACAGCTGGACGATGCACGCTGTGATATATTGACGTTCTTTCTCAGCCACGAGCATTCGGAACCGATTCGATGCACCTTTGACTGCCAACCTCGCACGTTGGACTGGACACAACAGTCGCAATTTGAGCTTCATCGGCGCGAACGCCACCAACCGTCTCTTGCATCTCGACACTTGCGGGCCTCCAAACCGCGGTTGTCTGCCGCATC
>NW_012156448.1:206542-207865 GCF_000151545.1 Saprolegnia parasitica CBS 223.65
ATTGCTCGCTGACCCAGATCGTACCAAGCTTTGTTGAAATGCGTCGGTCCTCCGTGCTGTTTGGTCTTTTTATAGACGAAATGACCACATCCCTGTAGTTTGCGAGACCTACTGCTAATTTGTATGGGCTGCTCCACGCAACACGTCTTTACGTCCATAATATACATGTAGAGACTCTGCCCTTGGTTTCACTTGGTTTTTGGATGTCAGTCGGTCATCAAGTCGATGGCAGTTTCATTCCACCACGAACGTCCCATTCCAATGCGGACGTCCCATTCCAACGCGGACGTCCCATTCCAGCATGGACGCGGCGGACGCGATCGCATTGGACAACTGGCATCGCACGCACGAGGTCGGACCTAGGGCGTGAACTGAACACTGAAACGGCCGAATTTTGGCGGGAAATGGGCTCATATTTTGGCGGTACAACACGGCGACGGAGATTATTGCTCAGGTCGCATGCAACGCAACGGTTCCCGAGTCAAGCTTGCCTTTTCTTCCGGACGATATGCAACAAATGCAGAATCATTATGGAGTGGTCTGACCGCGGCGACGTCGCTTCTCTCTGTACACTGGACGCTAATGCACCCAACATTTGCTCACATTCCGAGATCACACCAAGATGTCTCGAAATACATCGGTTCTTGATACGGTTGCCTCTTTTTACAGAAGATAGGACCACATTTACAGAATGACTCGTCTTTGGCCACCTCGCTAGTCCACATGGGTACCTAATAAGCATCCAATATTTCTCCCAGACCGAGATCTAGGTGTGATCTCTCGAAATGCATCGGGCCATTGCCGTTCTACTCTTTTGGATACGATTCAGCGACTTCATCGCGTTGGGTGTTCCTTTGCGCGAACAAACCACGCTTCATTGCTCGCTGACCCAGATCGTACCAAGCTTTGTTGAAATGCGTCGGTCCTCCGTGCTGTTTGGTCTTTTTATAGACGAAATGACCACATCCCTGTAGTTTGCGAGACCTACTGCTAATTTGTATGGGCTGCTCCACGCAACACGTCTTTACGTCCATAATATACATGTAGAGACTCTGCCCTTGGTTTCACTTGGTTTTTGGATGTCAGTCGGTCATCAAGTCGATGGCAGTTTCATTCCACCACGAACGTCCCATTCCAACGCGGACGTCCCATTCCAGCACGGACGCGGCGGACGCGATCGCATTGGACAACTGGCATCGCACGCACGAGGTCGGACCTAGGGCGTGAACTGAACACTGAAACGGCCGAATTTTGGCGGGAAATGGGCTCATATTTTGGCGGTACAACACGGCGACGGAGATTATTGCTCAGGTCGCATGCAAC
>NW_012156448.1:209001-211227 GCF_000151545.1 Saprolegnia parasitica CBS 223.65
TGCCCCGAAGAAGTCGCGCTCGTGGAGAAGCTCAACTACATGCTGCTTGACAAGACGCGAGCTACCCTCACGGCGGCGGGCTTCCCAGACGAGCTCTGGGGGGAGTGCCTCAAATACGTCGCTTACACGTTGAACCGGACGGGATCGAACGCGCTGGACGGTAGCACGCCCTACCAAGCACTCAACGACAAGCGTCCGGACGTGACCAACCTCAAGCCGTTCGGGTGTCTTGTACATTTTTTTGTGACGAAAGTCTTGCGCACATCGAAGCTTGGCGCGCGCTCGTCGCCGGGCATCTTTGTGAGCTACGATGTCGATGACAATGGAAACGATTGCGGCTACCGAGTACTCGATTTGGTACGGGGCACAGTCGTGCGTTCGCGGGCGCCAACGTTCTTTGAAGATCAGACGGTGAGCGGGGACTACATGCGCAAGCTTGTCGGCAACCAGCCCAAGAGCCTGCTTCCAAAGTCGATTCCGTACGTCAACTTACCTGTCGTTGACATTCCCGACACGTGCATTCCCCTCGTGCGTCTCGACGAAGACATCGATGTGAGTGACGAAGAGAAGGATGCACCCCCGTCCGAACTCGAGTCCAGTGACTCTGATCAAGTGGCGACCGAGGTCCATGAGGCCGGCGACCACCAAGGTGACCCAGTGGCGACCGAGGTCCATGAGGCCGGCGACCACCAAGATGATCAAGTGGCGACCGAGGTCCATGAGGCCGGCGACCACCAAGATCACCAAGATGCGGCGGATGAGCTCAACGAGGCCACCGACCGTACTGTCCCAATGAAGCGCATCAAGCGAAAGCGCGAGACAAAATCCACAAAGAGCTTTGCTCTGCGTGTCAGTCCAAGAATCAAAGAGCGCACATCGACCAAGCCGCGATCTCGGATCTACGCGCTCCTCGACGCCAGCAAGCGCGAAGAGAAGGCACCGACAACCTTTGACGAGGCCATCCAAAGCCCGAACAAGGACAAGTGGATCGCGGCCATGGAGTCGGAGTTCAACTCGCAGCTTGAGAACCAGACGTGGAAGCTGGTGCAGCGCCCACCGGGTGCCAACATTGTCTCGTGCAAGTGGGTCTTCAAGATCAAGACTGACCGCGGCAAGAACAAGCGGTACAAGGCACGTCTTGTCGTACGCGGCTTTGAGCAGATCCACGGCATCGACTTTGACGAGACGTTTGCGCCCGTGATCCGTTTTGAGACGCTGCGTTGCATTCTGCTCTACGCTTGCATCCGCGGGTGGACGCTACGGCAGTTTGACTTCGTGACGGCGTTCCTCAACGCGATTTTGACCAAGTTCAACATCTACATGGACCAACCCATCGGCTTCATCTCGCCTCATCTTGCGCACCTCGTGTGCCTCCTCCTCAAGAGTCTCTACGGTCTGCACCAGGCGCCGCATGAGTGGAACTCGATGTTTCACAGCTTCATGCTGGAACTCGGGTTCACGCGGAACGCCAAGGATCAAGGCCTCTACACCAAGATCGTGGGGGGAGTGGATGGAGAACCAGTGGACGTGGTCTTTGTGACGATCTACGTGGACGACCTGCTCATCCTTGGCGAAGACAAGTACACGATCGCAGTCGAGCGCGCTCTGTCCACCAAGTTCAAGATGACGAAGCTTGGCAAGGCGCGGTACCTTCTTGGTATCGAGATCGACTACGTGCCCGGCAAGCTGCTTGCGTTCTCGCAGCGCAAGTACACTCTTGATCTCATCCAGAAGTACGGCAACATCGACATGAATCCCGTCGTTCTACCACAAGCGCCTGGACCGGTTCCAGCGCGCGGTCCATCGCACGGTGCCGACAACATCGCTCCTGCGTACCCGTATCGCAGCCTCATTGGCGCGCTGCAGTACCTTGTCACGGGCTCGCGCATGGAGCTCGCCAACATCGTGCGCGTGCTCGCCTCGTACACCAGCTGCTACACTGAAGAGCACTGGAAGATGGCCATGCGGGTGCTCAAGTATCTTGTCGGCACGATTGACCACGGCCTCGTCTACGACCTCAAGGAAGCGATGGACTACAAGCAGCTCCAGATTGACTCGTGGACCGACTCGGATTATTGCAACGACAAGCCCGATCGTAAGTCCATTTCCGGTTTTATCACGAAGATGAATGGCCAGCTCATCGCGGCTCGAAGCCGCAAGCAAGAAGTCCTCGCCAACAGTACGTGCCACGCTGAGATCATTGCGGCAAGCCATTGCGCCCGTGAA
>NW_012156448.1:211992-223199 GCF_000151545.1 Saprolegnia parasitica CBS 223.65
GGCGCCATGACGACCTCAAAGACGCGCTTCTGCGCCTCACGTGACCCAAGCGCGAACACCTTGGACGCGCGATACATAAAATCCTTGGCGCCGGCCGAGCGAGCGGCCTGGACGTCTTGGTCGCGGCTGCGCTGAAGCGCCTCGAATTGAGAACTGGCCGCGGCAAGTCGGGCACTGATCGCGGCGTTCTCTTCTTGAAGCGCTTGAACGGTATGGGCCGTCGCAATCGCCTTGTCCCGTCCGGCCTTCTCGAGGGCCTCGATCTGCGCTTGCGTCTGGGTGATGGAGGCTTGCGCCTCGGTGACGGAGGCTTGCGCCTCGGTGACGGAGGCCTTGAGGTGCTGCTTGGCTACGGACTCGGGGCTTGCCATCGTTTTGGAAAATGAGGCAAAAAATGCACCAGCTTTGGGTTCCACACGCTAGCCAGTGACGCACGCCAACGCTGTTGAAGATGTTAAAGAGCCCGCACAACCGCCTCTCGACGTCCTGCTGCTATACTGTATCAGCGGGCATGATCAGCGGGTGCCTTCTTGGATACTCGTGCTGACAAAGCATGCGTCACTCGTTATTGCATAGTACGTCGACGGGCGCCGAGCCGGCGAGTTAAATCTTAGTAAGCTTGCCGCAAGACGTGCATACCCGAGTACTAGCTGTCGTCGACGGCGTCCAGGGGCGGCGACAGCTCGTGGTCGCTCAAGTCGTCGTCGAGCTCTGGCATCGTACGCTGTGGGTGCGCAGCGGAGGCGCGTCCGAGCGGTAGTGATACCAATGCGACCACACATCATCACCCAGTCAGACCAGTTGATCGCCCCAGAATGAATCTCGGAGTGTGGTAGGAATCAACACCTTTGCGTGTGTGCTTTTCCTACACCGAGCATGGCACAGGCCGGCGACACCGGTTCCATTCCTAGCCATCTCTGCGATGCGAACCTGCCCCACAACGCAGACGTGCTTCATTGAATAATGCGAGCAGCATGGCTATTCCTTTGCCGCTTACACTTGCAGTACCGGTACGATGGTTATCCTCTTCAAACACATGAGAACAGGTGGCGCAGGGCACGCGACCGACGGCGGACGGCGCGGTCGTTGCCGCGCATCTCGATGGCGCCACCGAGAGCATGTCGGCTTGACGATCGTGCCATTCTCGACCTTGACGAGCCACATGCCGTACGGGCACTCGGCGCCGCTCGGAAGAGGACCTTGGGGCGTCGCAAACGCATGGCTGTCAACCCACGTCGTGGGCTTCGTCGACGGCCCCTGGAACACGGAGCCAAAACTGCAACCGAGCGAGTCAGCGGCCACGAGCGTGCGACCCGGCGTCTTGCTGGTGAACGGCACGTCGGAGCGGCGCGGCGTCGGCTCAGCCTCCTCGGAAGACAAAGCCAATGCGAGTGCGGTCGGCCGTAGATTCGAGGTGGCGTTCTCTGTTTAGTAGCCCTACCCGCATTGATAGCTTCAAGGTACACGAGCTGGTTCAAGTGTCCGCAGATCCGATTCATTGCATGGCGTTCGACGGTCGCTTCCCGCACATCGCAGGATCGCATTTGGTGCATGCTGATTGGCCCCAGCATTGAAATGCACGCTCGGGATTGGAGGGCACGCAGATATTGACGCCTTCTGATTGGCTCATTCGTCCCGTAAACCGTGACCAAAATGATGGACGCACGTTGAAGCTGTGTTGCGACGCGCGATCGCCAGGCTCCAAAAGCCAACACCCACAAAGATTTGGCAATACGATGGGCATGTCTTGCTTGAGCTTGGCGAGCGTTACTACAGCTACAGCAAACATCATCACCCAGTCAGACCAGTCTATCGCTACAGATCGAATCTCGGAGCAAATCGCGGAGTCGCTTCAGCGGTGCTACTAGTAGGAATCAACACCAACGCATGTGTGCTTTTGTACTCCGAAGAAGGCACATGATCCAACCAGCACATGCTCTACGCATTTCGAACGGATGTAGCGTGGCCGCGCTTGTTCGAACGACGTTTGCGACCTGCAGATCGTTTCGTGGTGCATTTGGGTGAGATGAACGCGAGTAGCACATGAGGCTGTCGATGGAGGCTGTTGCTTTGCATGAGTATCCCGACAAACTGATCCATTTCGCAGGACACTCGTCGTCAACCAAAAGAGTAGTCCGCCGCCGCAGCCGTGTGACTCGTTGCAGCATCACTTTTCATTGCGCAGCCGACGAGAATGGCCCATTGCCGCGACGAGCCCAAGCGCAAGCGGAGCGAGACCGAAGAAGAGATCGACGAGGTTCGCTTCCCACCACAAGACCCAATGGATGCGACTGGCGATTCTGTGTAGAGCGACGCTCCGTTGCAGCCGCAAGCGTCCGAGCCGATTGTACGTGGGTTGGAAATCGACCGACTTTGAACGCGATGCATACTAGGGAGCAACCTATCGGTATCGTGGCAGCTATCAAGGCGCTCATCAAGCTACGGCACGTCGCCAGGACCTCGCCACGCAGCCCGCGCTTGGCGATGCACCGCAGCCGCGGCTTATCGAGCTCGATTACCTCATGCCCGCCGCGGTCTTTCCGCCAGTTTGTACACTGTCGACATGGAGGATGTTGAAGGCTCTCTCGCCGATCGATCCGCGACTCGCGACGCTCGAAACGCAACCTCATAGCCACCTTCTCTTGGTGCTTTTCCTCGCGCTGCTGCACTGCCGTGAGCTTGCGATTGCCATGGTGACTTGGCCGCCGTGTGACATCGTCACTGAAGCCGCTCGGGAGTACTGGCTCGACATGGTGGAAGCCAGCTGCTTCTTGTCGACGCCGACGCTCGACCTCGACGACAATTTCGCCAACGTCGTCTTTGCCGACCCCGAAACCGGGCAACATGATCGACTCGCCGTGTCCAGTGCGTTGAGCTGCAACCTCTGCCACCGGACGGTTCATTTTGCCGGCGCCACCACCGAGGAGCACGAAGGGCTTCGTCACGCGTTCATCATCTCCAAGGACCGCCTCGTTTGCACGTCGCCAGCGACGCCAGGCCATTTTTACGTCGGCTCGCAGCTTTTATACCCTGTGCTGCACATCGTTTTTACAGACGCGAGCGTCCCAGACCTCCACGTGCTCATGCTCCGGGCCATGGCGTCTCTGCCAGCCGACGTGGTTTTGGGCGACGTAGCCATCCCACCACTGCACTATGCACACACGCCTTTCCGACGCGAATCGATGCTCTGGACCGAAACGGACGCAGCAGCCGCAGCACAGGCCAAAAAGACGCTACGTCGCCAGCAGCTCGAGGCCACGCTCCGAGACGTCGAGCAACGAGTCTCTGGACCGCGCTATCGTTGTGCGGACCAACAAGAGCGCATCGCAGAGCTCAAGACGGTGCTTGCGCGTGCCTTACAGCGTCGCGTTGAAGCGAAGCAAGCGGTGCAACAACTTTAGCAGATGCTTGACGACCCCCATCGCGCGTAGTTTTCCATAACTCTAATGCACACTTGCGTTTGTATTGAGCAGTGCAGCATGGATCGTGGCGACCTGCGCTCGTGCCTCGAAACACTGCCTTTCTACCATTCAACTTGTCGCCAGTTGGTCGTTTGCACGAACATCAATATCCCGTGGCATGCAATTCTGTGCCTCTTTGTAGCTACGTCTATTCAATCGAATGTACTGTATGGACTCTTATTTGTAGCGACCGCAGACGTCCAACAGCTGCCGATCGTAGTAGCTACGTTCCGAATGACGAGCTTGAAGTGCGGTGGGTGCTGGCAATGCGCCAACGACCCGCCGTACTGACCTTTGGACTATTATTGCGAGGCGCAACGCTCGTAGTGCCACACTTGTCGCCACCACCCGCTTTGAGCTCGGGTCTTTGAGGCGCTCGTGCAGCAACATGCTCTCGACACGGTGTGTGTTGTGCCGTCGGGGTCGCGTACTTTGATGGCGTTGCTCGGAAAGACCCGCATTGCGGCTCGCTCGTCTTCTTGCAAGAGAAGCCCAGATCGCGGTGTACCTAGCCAACTACCTTGATACCTTGATACCTTGATACAGAGTACGACGGTCTCATCACGGCGCTCCAGTTACAGCTCAGCGACTGGCAGTGACGCATCTCACGGGATGCGGCGACAGCATGCTGCGGATGCAGCAGATGAAGGGCATCTTCCGGGTCCAAGAGCCTCCATATGCTGCATGTCCAGGCGCGGCAGCTCGCAGCATCTTTCACGTGCACATGGGAACACCGCCACCGCGAGTTCAACCACGCCACGGATCACTAGTCCAAGCTCGCGCCCGACGACTGTACCTCATATGCGCATCCCGCCGACGGACGGCATGTCTTGCTGCCGCACGATGAGCTCCAACATGTTGAAGAGCTCTTGGCCGCTGACGTTCGACACAATTCTAGTACGTAAATCGTAGTAGATGGAGTATTTCGTCTGTAGAAAGATTTCAGTCCATATCATATCAAAAGGCCCGGCGTAAAGGTCGCTTCGACGGCCAAGATTGTGGCCAACGACAAGCAGAGCCAGGACAACGGGAACATCCACCGTCGGTGGCGATTTGAGGTCGATTAGAATGCACTACGACCTTGTTTGTGTGGTCCACGCTTCAACTGCTTCGAAGTTGTTCCGATGCTGGCTCCTATCCTTTGAACGTTGGTCACGTCGACGCTAATCGTACGGCTTGTCATTTCAAGCGAGACAACCCAAGCAACAACCACTAGTACGACAATATAAAGGCGGCAGATCGCCGCATTGCGCAGGCTCCATCACCAAAACTGGATCATCTCCAACGGTTGCAATCGTCTTGCTGCGTCGGGCAAACCAAGCCTACATACACATCGTCCAAGGCAATAGGACCTAGTCGTGGCCGTTGCTTGCACAACGCGTGCATATACTAGCCATCTCACGCATGAGAACTTACAATGGGAGGATTGAATCGGACCCTGGGCTACTGGAAGCTGTGCAGAGCAAGCGTCGTCGTACGGTATGTGATCTCACACTGGAGAGCTTGCAAGCAGAACGAGCACTCCGCTGTCGTTCTGGTACTTGTTTCATTTACATCTACATGTGCTTGTACGGACGTCATCTACCGTGCTTCTCGGGATCAAACCCAGTGGTGGCTTCCCGCGCATCACAGGATCGTATTTGGCGCGTGCTGATTGGACACAACATTCGAAATGCGTGCTCGGGATTGGTGGGCGCGCAGATATTGACGCCTTCTGATTGGCTTATGCGTCCCGTAAACCGTGACCAAAATGCTGGACGCACGTTGAAGCTGCGTTGCGACGCGCGATCACCAGGCTCCAAACGCCCGCAGCGAACACCCACAAGGCCTTGGTCAGCCATTTCTTCAACAATCCGTGCGCACAGAGATGTGGCGCGATTGCGATGGGCAGAATCTTCTCTCGGTCCTTCAAGACGTACCTTACACTGGTCGCACCGAACAATACGGTGGGGATACCACCAAGACTACCCGATTAAGAGGGGTCTTTTCAACCACCACTTGTGCCTGGACATGCAGTCGCTGTGCTGGACGTTGGTCATGTGTAAATACGACTACATTACAAGCTGTCCAGGTGCTGAGAAGCGCAATGTCGGAGCACGACGACGAGCGGTCATACATTTTGACCACATGTTTTGCTTCTTGCGTCTCGCCCGGTCTTGAATTCGATGAGCGCTACCACTGCTACAACACATCATCACCCAGTCAGACCAGTTCATTGCACTAGAATGAATCTTGGAGTCGCTTCAGCAAAGGTAGGAATCAACACCTCTGCGAGTGTGCTTTTGCTACGCCGAGCATGGCACAGGCCGCCAACACCGGTTCTATTTCTAGCCATCTCTGTGATGCGAACCTGCCCCACAACGCAGACGCGCTCCATTAAATAATGCGAGCAGTATGGCTATAACTTTACCGCTTACACTTGCAACACTTGCAGTACGATGGTTATCCTCTAAAAACACACGAGCACAGGTGGCGCAGGGCACGCGACCGACGGTGGACGGCGCGGGCGTTGCCGCGCATCTCGCCACCGATAGCATGTCGGCTACGCGTCGCGCCATTCTCGAGCTTGACGAGCCACACGCCGTACGGGCACTCGGCGCCGTTCGGAAGAGGACCTTGGGGCGTCGCAAACGCATGGCTGTCAAAAAACCACGTCGTGGGCTTCGTCGACGGCGCCTGGTACACAGCGCCAAAGCTGCAACCGAGCGAGTCGCCCTGCGTCTGGTTGATGAAAGCACGAGCGTCGTCGTAAGCAGCTGCACGTAGCGTTGGAGAACCGGACCGACGTCCGGGCAGTCATAGACACTCGTCGTGTTGGCGCCGAGGTTGGTCACGAGCGTCCACGGGCCGTCGGCGGCCGGAATGAGGCTGAAGAGGTCGTTGATGGCGGCCTGCTTGGTCGTGATGAGGCAAGCAGCCGCGGCTTGGAAGTGCGCAAGGCGGTCGTTGGGTAAGTCGGGCGTGTAGTCGTACGTGGGCGCAAAGTGACACATTGGGTAGGCGTCGGAGGTCGTCGTAGCGGCGCGGCGTCGGCTCAGCCTCCTCGGAAGACAAAGCCAATGCGAGTGCGGTTGGCCGCAGAACCGAGGTGGCGTTCTCTGTTTCGTAGCCCTACCCGCATTGATAGCTTCAAGGTACGCGGCGTGTGGCAAGTCCAACGTGCATGTTGGCAGTCAAACGTGCATGGAATCGGTTGGTAGCTCGCTTTCGGCTGAGAAAGAACGAGTGGCGTCATGGTACCGGTTGAACGAACGTCGCAATCGAAAACTCCATCAGCTACAAAGCCATGTAATTGCATTCAGGGACAATTTCGTGCTGCAAGCCACGGGTCTTCTCAAAAAACAACGGTGTCCACTTCACGTACCGGTATCCAATGCGAGCGACGAGTGAATGCGATGGAAAGCCCCACTTAATTTAAATACGACGGGAAAATAATAGAGTAGACGCTCAGTAAGCTATGTACTTGGCCCACGGGCGTATTTTAATTTCGCACGTGGAAAAAAAAGCAATTTTATATCAAGCGAATCTTCCATCTTTCAACAGTTTCAAGATGACGTCATCAAGACGCACGCGTCAATCGATCGCCGACGAGGACGACCGACCGAGTGGATGGGAGCGACGGTAGCGTACTACACGACTTGTGCACCATGGTGGCTAAACGATGTGCAGTGTCACGCTGCAGCGAAGGAGCCCGCACGTCGTCGCGAGGGTACGCCGAGCTAACAGCTGCCGTGCTTGAGGCCACAGAAAGCTCGCACGGTGCCAAGCCGACGGCCTCCGCCGCCTCATACAAGTCGCGGCCAGGCAACGAAGGTGCACGCCTGGCAACACGAAGCGATTGGCATCAAGCCCGAGAAGGACTCAATGGTTTCATGGCCCATGAGCGCGTCGGGCAGCTGCGCGCCTTGGGTCCTACTACGCCGGGTTCGGCTTCTTCTCGGTCTTGATGGTCGTCGCCCCGATGTGCTTTCAAACATCAAGAGGAACTGCTTTCTGCAGCTGGAGGCCCGCAAGGCGCCGAATGGGAACGAGCCATGGACGCCAAACGACTTTACCATGCCGTCTACGCGCAGCGTCGTTGTGCAACTGGTTGTCGGCTTCGCTAACCCTCGCTCGGCACTTCTCGGTCACGATTTGCGCACCTTGGCCTGGGCGTGTGCAAGAGATGATCCACGCAATCCAGGTACTCCAGCCGCGCGTGACGGCGTCGGCGCAGATCGGCGCGGGCGTCAACATGGAGCTCGTGCCGCTCGCGATGCAGCTCCAGGACGACATCCAAGACGCGTTCAGCCAGTACAACGACACGATCTTGGCGCTGCGACTCGACCAAGACTTTCACTAAACCTCAAAAAGAGTCTACTAGTAGCGCGAAGGAACGCTGCACAACGACGCTCCTTGTAGCGTAGAGAAGAAGCCAATGCTATGCATTTTGCACTTATTGAGCATCGCAGCCGCTCAGGCCTCGCGTCGGTAGCCGCTACGGGCGATACATGTAGAACATACACCGACGACGGCTGTTGACGACGTTGGGCAGCGAGCAAACAGTGTACAGCCTCATCATCGATACAAAAATCCATTCTCGTCGTGTCGGGCTGTCAAACCACATCGCGTTCTTTGTCGACGGCGCTGGTACACGGCGTCAAAGCTGCAACCGAGCGAGTCCACAGCCACGATCTTCGCCTTGTGGGTGAACGGTACAAGCGTCGTTTGAGGGCCGGGCAGCCGGCCATGTTCGTTGCATGGGCGCCGCGCATCCACGGGCCGTTGGCCACAGGGAGGACGAGACAGCAGAGGTCGTTGATGGCGACCTGCTTGGTCGTCGTGATGACCGGTTTGGACGTACGGTACGCTTTGAGCATACCAGGCGTCACCGTCTGGTCGTCGCAAGTCTTAGGTCTCGTAACCCTACCCGCGTGACAGGCTCAAGTTGCGTGCGTTTAGCCCTGGTCCATGCGGTGTTATTGCTCGTCGAAAGTCCATCGATGCTATTACTAGTATTGCAATCTCTCTTGGCCGAAAGGAAGCAAGGCGTTCGCTTGTGTATACCACGCGCAGTGGCTTGCAGCCATCAAAGCAACGCACACGTGTGAGCGAGGCGAGCCTGCGCCCCAGCCCTAGAACCATCATTCACTTTCACTTCGAAACGCGCCACGTCATTGGTCGATCCGATGGCGTTGACTGCATACAAAACGTCTAATATCTCGAGGTTGAGGGGGATTTTATTGCTAGTCCGACGCAATTCCAATGCAATTTGGCGGCTTTGCACCCCAATACAATGAGCACTGCGTATACTTTAGACTCACCCATTGGTACAATATTAGTTTGATTGACACGCGAGTGTTTTTTAATTCAAATCAATTCACACTTCATCTGCGACGACGTCAAATTTGCTTTGCTCGCTTGGACCAAACGGCGTACGCAGCAGTATCAGCAACTCGGCAGGCGCCGCGATGGCCGCTCGCTAGCAGCATGGCGGCGCAGGACGACGGTGCAGAGCGCCTCAAGAACGAAGACGACGTGCGGTCGTGACCATGGCAGCGCGTGTAGACCACCGCGACACGGGTCGTGCCTCAACCCAATCTGGACAGCAAGACGGCGGCCATGGCCTCACGAAGGCCGGGCTGGCGAAGGCGCCGAGCTCGACCGCCCACGCGCTTTACGCTTGCTGCTCGCGCTCGCGGGCGACGCGGATCTCGCGGCCGCCGTCGCCAAGAGCGCCGCGCATCAACCAAGCTTGGTCGCTTGGATCGCGCTGCATCGCGCTCTTCTTCTGGCAGCGAGGTCGTCCAAGGCATCGCAAGGGCCTCATTTCGCGACCGTCGTACTCGAGTTTGACGGCTTTAACGACCACGTCGCCGCGGTCGTCAAGACGGGACAGAACACGCTGTCCGCCAAGGCGAGCTTCCTCGGTCACCTCCGAGCTCGAGAAGATCCGCATGGACATTCTTCTGTCCAACGTAGCGATCGAGGTTGTCCGTGGAAGGCGCCACCAACGGTATGCATATTCTCCTCTTGTATTCATTTTCATATTGTATTTTAGGGCGCCAACCCTTTAGCTACATCGCCAGCCCGGCCCGCGTGCCCAGCTTTAGATGTAGTCCCCTAACATTCAATCAATCAAACATATTTCGCGTTGAAATCGAATTAGTGAAGTCTAAAGCTAACTCAAAGACTTTGGGGCTAGTACGCCTGAATGCACGCAAGTACCAGACTTGCACGACGTTGATTTGCCAACCGACTGTGCGACGCCGTCACCCTTTAGAGAACCGACAACGTTGCACGTACTCGACCGCGGCTCTACAGTGCTTTGCGTACGGCCAGAGAGCGCCAAGACGGACGCGAAGGAAGTTGTCGACCGCCACATGACGTCTCTCGTGAGCTGCACGCTGTCGTGGTACACCGACTCATCGTCGCTCTCGCGGGGATATAATGGCAGCAACCAGCGCTGCCGAGTTAGCATGTCATCTCGCGAGCACAGGAGGAAAGAGAGCGCGGGAATGCCAAGCAGATCGCTCCGGTCGTGAACTTGACGCATCACCACGCAAGAAGATACTCGTCCGTCGTGCAAATGCGGCCGTCAAGGAGATGAGACGTCGCTGGCCCTCCCGTGCTTTCGCCCCGTGGGCGCGGTCGCCCTGCCTCCACGAAGTCCCGTCGCCTCCCGGCCCTCCGCCGCCGCCACCAGTCGTCCAGCCTCGCCGCGTGCGGCGTCGGTTCTATGCGCTCGGTCGGTATCCGGATTTATTCGGATGCGGGCTCGGACGGTTTCGTTTGAAACACACCCGACGGCTTGCACTCCTCTGTCGGGTGGTCCGAGTACCGGAGCCTGCGTACGAACTCGCGCGAGCTATGACTCGGCGAGTGGGGTCCACCACGGGATGGATCTCTCCGTGCGCAGCTCACTCCCAACGACCAAGTTCTGGTGCGTGTGCGAAGTCTTTGAGTTTGTTTATGCTATGGTAATTTGATCTCAACGCGAACACGTATTGATTGTGGTGCGAATGCATGCGAACTTGAACCGCCGCGTGTATCGCACGCTCGTAGGCTTAACATATAGCGGCTCGTGGCGCTCAAGTTCGTGCGCCACAAGCTCAATACCGAACTTGGAGCTCACCCTGCCAGGCCGTGGATTGATGATGACGAACGCATCTGAGCTGGAGGCAGCGAATGCACGAGGCCGGGTGTCCCGAAGGAGCTGCCGCCAGGTAGGCGTCATGGAATCACGACTCGATAGGTCATTGGCGGTGCGCACAGCTGCTTAGCTTTTCAAGCTAGATGACCGAGGTGTTGCTAGCTAGCTACGCACAAAGGACTTTGATCGCTTGACCAAGGCGATGCCGTTGGCTCCAGCCTGCCATGCAAGTCGACGACCGCTATGGTAGCAATATAAACGATCATTCTGTGTGGAAAAACGCAAGAGCGCTACTAGAATATAACACTCTACTAGTACTAGTATGCCACAGACGTCGTGCGCGGGAGGCCGCTGCGCGTCGCCGCCGGTGGCCAGGCAGGTCGCCCCCGTTGTGAGCACTCGAAAACGTGTAGAGGTCGCGGCTTGCCTGGCTACGCCAGCAGGAGCTTCACGGGCAGCCGCAGCAGTCGGGTTGGTCGGCGCGTCGCCCTGCTTCCTGAGCGCTTCCGTCCCACCTGCAGTTTTTTCGGTATAAGCCTCGAGAGGGTACCTCTAAAAGTGGATACCGTCCGTAGTCTGAGGCCACATTCGATTCGCTTCATCTGTCATCGCAT
>NW_012156448.1:224317-226593 GCF_000151545.1 Saprolegnia parasitica CBS 223.65
GCTTGAGCCTCACCATGGCTCCAAGCCACTCGTCGATGAGGAGCTTGGCATGGTCGCCCTGGCGCTTCACGTACGCCGCCACGTCTGTGAACATGACCGAGGCGAAATTGGGAATGAGAAAGATCGGTTCAATACACGTTTTTGATTTTACGCCTTTTGTGTTGCATGGGCACAGCCTTTCCCACGTACAGAGCGGACATCAAGGTGCACTCGACATCCAACGACGATGAGAGTCTCGGTACGAAGGCGACTGTCGCTGCGCTCGCTTCAATCCCTACTGCATCTCGAGACGACACCAAAGAATAGTGACCCATGCCATTATTTCTTATTGCACGTTATCGGCACGTCGATCTTATGGACGGCGGATAGTGTCATTGTGTCAAGCCATGCAGGAATTCAACAACGTACTGTTGTCACTCGTCGGCGAGTCGTCGACGAGGATGCTGCCGCTCGTGCCTTTTTCTCGAAGTACGCTACGTGGTGAAGATCAGCAACGATAATATCGTTGCTGATCTTCACTAAGGTATATTATACATTAGCGAGAGGCGCCTACTGGAGGTGATGCGGTGGAAACGCTCCTGGCCGGCCGTGTCCCAAATCTGCAGCGCCACGTCGTGCTCGTCTTTGAGGCGCAGCGGTCGCAACTGGAAATTGACGCTACGCAGAGGTAGGAATACAACGAGATATGTATAGCTAGAGGAGAGGGTCGACATACCCTGCTGTCGCCAAGCAGTAGACGCTTGATCGTGTGGGGCTTCTTGACGACCGTCTTGGCCTCGTCGTCCGTGGCCGACGTCGAGGGCGAGGACGGCGCACGGCCGCTTCTTCGACGACAAGCTCGGGCGCTGGCGTCATCGGTTGCCGATCTTGCTGCAGATCGATGGCCTCTTCTTCCGCCATCTGTTTCTTCTCTTCGAGCTCTTCCTCGCGAGTTCGTCGCCCGTGCGATTGCAAGATATGCGACTGGTCATGATATCACGTCATCCGATGACGTGACGTGAAACCGTATGTAGCAGATGAGTCTACTACAGTAGTACAATGTAGCAGATCCATCGTGCACTCGATCGACCAAGTCTTCGTCGATGCGCCAATGTCACTGTGTATGAGAGCTCAAAGCGAACGAGTGTTGCACTTTGACACCGACAGTTATTGCTGTCACCACAATTTGTCGACTCGCGGTCTCTTTCCCAACAGTGGTCTTCCAAAAGTATCTTCTCGAAGCTCCTCGCCGACCAGCTTCAACTATCCAAGCGATATGATATTCGCAATGACGCATTTCTTCGTGGGTGGATTGTCTTGGTCGCTCCATGTGCAAGCTACAATCGTCACTGCTGAATCGAACCGCGGACGCCAGTGCTAGGAATGCACCGTATTGCACGTGCAGTGGAAGATTTAAAGCCGGAATAAATGGAATATACGAGAGCAGTGAAGATGCCCGTATGTGTACAGCCAAGGCTGAGCGAGGGTGGTGGCGTTCTCTGCTTCGTAATCCTACCCGCACTGATAGCTTCAAGTTGCGTCGCGTGTGTCAAGTCGAACGTGCCATGTTGGCAGTCAAAGGTGCAATGGGGCGCTCTCTTGGTTGAGAAAGAACGGGTCGCAGCTCCGTATATCAAGGGTATATAATACTACGTAGTATATGCATTTGTTATATACCCTTGCGTACAGTATATCCACGCTACTGGAATCTCACATGGTCCAAGCCCGATACTAATGTGTGTGGGCGCTGCAGCAATCGAGGCGTGTACCGGTATCGTCAAGGTTTGATGTGCATCGCATTTGAATTCGACCGTCGGCGACGAACTTGCTGCGCGCGAGCTTGAGCGCTACCGGTCGTTCGATGTCAAGCAATGCCATGCCTCTGAGCGCGGCGGCTCAAGTTCGGATGCACTCGCGCTTGGCGAGTATCTTCTTGCGTGACGACGTACAGTACGACCGGAGGGCTCAGCACTCCCCTTCTTTCAGTCCTCCTGTCATGACGCGCTAGCTGCTCGCTCAGCGATGCTCGTCGCTGCCATGTCCTTGCCACCTTGCTTCCGAGAAGCAGGAAGTCGCCTTCGTGGCCGGTCGCTGAGCGCTGCACACATCGACCTTGAAGTAGCTCCAACCCGGCGGGCTACCGCATGCGATGCAAGAAGCGCAACCTCACAGCTGGACGATGCACGCTGTGATATATTGACGTTCTTTCTCAGCCACGAGCATTCGGAACCGATTCGATGCACCTTTAACTGCCAACCTCGCACGTTGGACTGGACACGACAGTCGCAATTTGAGCT
>NW_012156448.1:226900-233225 GCF_000151545.1 Saprolegnia parasitica CBS 223.65
TCACTTGGTTTTTGGATGTCAGTCGGTCATCAAGTCGATGGCAGTTTCATTCCACCACGAACGTCCCATTCCAATGCGGACGTCCCATTCCAACGCGGACGTCCCATTCCAGCACGGACGCGGCGGACGCGATCGCATTGGACAACTGGCATCGCACGGACGAGGTCAGACCGCCCGCGCTTATGCTGACCAAGTGCGACCTGGGGCTAGAATTGTTGGATCGATACAACTCGATCTCGGGTCGGAATTTCTGTCTTTTTTGTTCGCCCAATGAGGTAGGTCGGGCGCATTGGCTCGAGTTCGGTTTCTCGTCACGTCATGCGTGAAATACAAGGAGCTGGCGTGTGTAGCGCTTGTTGTGGCTGCTCTCGTTACCACGACGCCACGTCATGGATCGGAAGTCGAAGTACCCGCCAGCTTGCATATATGGGGCGACCGTGCCACGACACAGATAGCATGACATCGCCGCTTCAGCCCCGAGATGCTACACTGTAATACTTGTGGGACGCCCCGTCGAGGAACGAGCCTGCGAGCACGTGCTGTGGCCAAAGAAGCGCGGAAACTATGCGAGAGGAGATTCTTCGTCCGATCTGTGCTTCAAGAAGCAAGACTCTTTCGAATCGAACTATCGACGACAGTGCTGCCGTGGTTCTCGGATAGCCAAGCTGTATCCAGTCAAATTTACACTAAATACGGTTCGCTTGGTTGACATCCTTGGTCCTTTCCCGCCAAGCGATCCGTGGCACGAAGACATATGGCCGTCAAACACTGCATTGTACTGCTGTTTCCCATGCCAGCGGTTGATGTCCACATTCTGTTTCATGTGCATCCTGTCTCCAAAACAGTGTATGTCCCCTGCCCACCCACACAAGACAGCCTCGTCAAGCCCAACGATATAAAAGTTGTATTTCAAAGCAGCCGATACATCTTATGCAATGGCTCGCTACTGCTACCTACAACACACAGGCATGAAGCGCACGGCTGTGTCGAGCCGGCACGGCGAGAGACCGACGCCACGACGCGGACGACGTTGTCGATGCCATACATCTCGACCGTCGGATCACCGAGAGCATGTCGGCTCGATGATCGCGCCGTCTTCGACCTTGACGAGCCACACGCCGTACGGGCACTCGGCGCCGCTCGGAAGAGGACCCTGGGGCGTCGCAAACGCATGGCTGTCGAGCCACGTCGTGGGCTTCGTCGACGGCGCCAAAGCTGCAACCGAGCGTGCGGCGTCTGGTTGATGAAAAGCACGAGCGTCGTCGTGAGCAGCTGCACGTAGCGGTGGAGGGCCAGGCCGACGTCCGGGCAGGCATTGACACTCGTCGTGTTGGCAACGAGGTTGGTCGCGAGCGTCCACGGGCCGTCGGCGGCCGGAGTGAGGCTGAAGAGGTCGTTGATGGCGGCCTGCTTGGTCGTGATGCGGCAGACAACCGCGGTTTGGAGGCCCGCAAGTGTCGAGATGCAAGAGACGGTTGGTGGCGTTCGCGCCGATGAAGCTCAAATTGCGACTGTCGTGTCCAGTCCAACGTGCGAGGTTGGCAGTTAAAGGTGCATCGAATCGGTTCCGAATGCTCGTGGCTGAGAAAGAACGTCAATATATCACAGCGTGCATCGTCCAGCTGTGAGGTTGCGCTTCTTGCATCGCATGCGGTAGCCCGCCGGGTTGGAGCTACTTCAAGGTCGATGTGTGCAGCGCTCAGCGACCGGCCACGAAGGCGACTTCCTGCTTCTCGGAAGCAAGGTGGCAAGGACATGGCAGCGACGAGCATCGCTGAGCGAGCAGCTAGCGCGTCATGACAGGAGGACTGAAAGAAGGGGAGTGCTGAGCCCTCCGGTCGTACTGTACGTCGTCACGCAAGAAGATACTCGCCAAGCGCGAGTGCATCCGAACTTGAGCCGCCGCGCTCAGAGGCATGACATTGCTTGACATCGAACAACCGGTAGCGCTTAAGCTCGCGCGCAGCAAGTTCGTCGCCGGCGGTTGGTACATCAATCGAATTCAAATGCGATGCACATCAATCCTTGACGATACCGGTACACGCCTCGATTGCTGCAGCACCCACACACATTCGTGTCGGGCTTGGACCTTGTGAGATTCCAGTAGCGTGGATATAACGAGCTGCGACCCGTTCTTTCTCAGCCAAGAGAGCTCCCCATTGCACCTTTGACTGCCAACATGGCACGTTCGACTTGACACATGCGACGCAACTTGAAGCTATCAGTGCGGGTAGGATTACGAAGCAGAGAACGCCACCACCCTCGCTCAGCCTTGGCTGGTTAATTCCGGCTTCAAATCCTCCATCGCACGTGCAATACAGTGCATTCATATTAGCACTGGCGTCCACGGTTCGATTCAGCAGTGACGATTGTAGCTTGCACATGGAGCGACCAAGCCAATACACCCACGAAGAAACGCGTCATTGCGAATATCATATCGCTTGGATAGTTGAAGCTGGTCGGCGAGGAGCTTCGAGAAGTTACCTTTGGAAGCCCACCGGGAGGAACGAGGCAGCGAATCCACGGGATGTGGTGACTGCAATAGCTGTCGGCGTCAGAGATCAAGACGCGTTCACTTTGAGCTCTGCATCCAAAGTGACATTGACGCATCGACGCAGGCTCGGTCGATCGATCGCACGACGATGAGATGCGTACGGTTTCTCGTCACGTCATCGGATGACGTGGTAAACGGATCTGTCGTCACATGCAGCTGGTCTCCTTCGGCGTCGAATCTCCGCAACCGCTGCAACTTGTCTTGCTCAAGCGTGAAATGCTAGACGCCCGAGCCTGTTGCTAGAAGTTGCTGGGCCATTCACTGTTTTGTGATGTGTAAATCCACGCCCCAGGCGTCAAAGACTTTTGACCGGTAACAATAGGCACGTTTGGCTGGACGCATCGCAACTTCAACTTGTCGCCGCGGGGCGCATCACAAGACAGAGAACGCCACTGGCGCCACTGCGCCGTTGCAGCGACCCGTCGGTGACGTCTGGTATACTAAATTCCATCCCACGTACTATAGTAGCACATCCAAACCTCGGTGGTCGAGATGTGCGGCACCGACCCCGTCGTCCAACAAAGTCGGTCGTAGCATGCTTACCATAGACGGCACCGTCGACGTATATGTGCTTGAGACGGTCGATCATGTGCGCGCTAGTTCGTCATGCATCGTAATGATGCCTGTTCATGCGTAGTAGAATACCCTTTCTAGTGCAGGATCGGCCTCGAGACGCCGAGAGAAAGTCGCCGTTGATCGTCGGCAGCAGCGTCGACGTCGCCGCTTGCTCGCGCTGCAGCAAGAGCGCCAGCTCGATCATGCCTGCGCTGCCTGGTTAGCGCCATGGATATCTTCGTCGTGGCCTATGCCATGAGCGTCAGGCGCGACGTCGTTCCCCGTCAAGATGGTCAGCGCTGTCATCCCAAGCGTTTAGTCGTTCGTATCGACTAAGGCTCGACTGGAGGTGGCATGGTATCTTTGGCACATGCCGCAAAGACCAACAGTTATGCCGAATCCTATAAAACGGTTTCGGAGCTTCTTCTCCATACCCGGTTGGCGCGCGCCAGTTTTGGTTTGGCCGCAGAAGAGAGAAGACGAGCATGCCCGCGAAGCACCGACTCCTGCATGCTGCCCGCGCGCTCCGTGGACGATGGACCGACCCCTCGCGGGCATGGACGCTCCGTGGACCACCAGCATGGCGACGACGACCCAGGACGCCAGTCATCGCCCGACCCGCGCTCGGGACCATGGCCATCGCGACCAATGCGAAGACCATACGCTACAAGAGCATGGGCGGCAGCACCGACGACAAAGCAAACCGAGGTAGTACCCACGACGTCAACCGGCTTGGCGCCGGTTCCTCATGCGATCCTCATGCGACCTCATAGAATCCTTGTCACCATCGACGTTAAAGCACGGTGTGCTATGCTCGCTGGCATAGCACACCGTGCTCTAACGTCAATGGTGACAAGGATTCTAGGATATCGCATCACGGATTGCCTCCCACGATGGTCGAGTTGACGACAACGAGTCAGCCTTCCTTTGCAGGCCACCCCTGCTGTCGCTTCTTCTCGATGAAGCGCACAACTTCCTCAGCGATCTGATCACATCTTGGAACGAGCGCGCCCTTTTGCCACGCGACGCAGCCGTCGCCGCGACATGCGACAAGCACAACAGTAAACAAGTCGATGTCGTTGCCCAAATCGTCCTTGAACGACGTAATTGACGCAGCCCATTAGATTGGATACGGGAAATGACGGTGGTAGCGCTGGCGTAGACGATGAAAAGACCCGGGTTGCCAAAGTTGCTCGCACTCTTCGCCGCGCATGACCGACGTCTGCGTGTCGAGCGGTAGCTCCATACTGCCAGCTGCCACGATGCTGACGCGCGTCAAGGCGAGGATGGCGTCGGCGCCCTGAACCACGTGACTGTCCACGCATCGCAACTCAACATGGTGACATGGTGATCGTCCTGCTCCGAGTACAACTTGAGTCTATTTGCGATGTGGTTCTCAGCGATGACACGGGCGCCCAAGAACGACCGACGCGGCGTCGCCGGCGTACCGACTGCAAAGATGCCGAGCTCGAGTGCGCCTACGACCATCCTGAGCCCACCGTATCGGTTCGCATGAGCAACAGATACCGTTATGGCCGATCGGAAGAAGACGCGTGTCGGTCGCGCGGGCAGAGAAGTCGCCACTCGCTACGTCGAAGCCAAACCAGCGAAACTGGGCAGCTCGACGCTGCGCCAAGACGCTGAAAGGCAACTCGTGGTCACCACTGCTGAATGGAACCGCAGACGCTAGGGCAGCGAATGCATGTTGTTGCATGTGCGATCGAGGAGTTGAACGGGAAGGACGGGAGCACGAGAGCAGTCGAGGTGCACGCGTTTCCAAAGTCACGGCGAGTGAGCGTTCTCTGCTTCGTAACCCTACCCGCACTGTAACTTCAAGTTGCGCTGCGTGCGTCCAGCCAAACGTGCATGTTGGCAGTCAAAGGTGCGATTGCGAGCTCTCTTGGTTGAGAAAGAACGGGCCGCCGCTCTGCATACTACTGTACCGGTACACAGAGTGTAGTCCCACTCGCCATCGAAGCTTCTGGCATCCCACATGATACTAGTATGCTATGAATATGTGGGAGTTGCAGCAATCGAAGGTGTCTTCAAGGATCTTTTTGCAGCATTTTGAATCCAATCGCGGGGCCTGGGACACCTCGCGTAGTCACCCCTGATATATCTTCCCGCGACCTAAATGACCGGCGCTCGCCACGTGGAAGATCGTTAAGGGTCACCAAGGAGCCATCGAATGGTCCTTCGCCGACGATGGAAGCCGTTCTGCAAGTTGAAGCTACTTTCGCGATACTCTTCTACACAGTGTTCCGAGTGCATTGAGGGAATGACCACAATAGAACGGTGACCTACGAAGGTCGTTTCTCTCCAAACAGCAGAATCGATTCTAAGAGCGTGCATTACGAAATGCAAGCTCAATCGTGGCCACGTTCCATGCCAGCCGAGAAGGACCACGCCAGCGCGAGGAGACATGGCGCCAGGTTGAGGTCACCGACCTCGCACGCAAGGCCCACCGCACACAATACAAGCGGTGCTTTCAATCTATACTAGTATACTAGTATATATATATGAACGTGTTTTGCGTTCTCTTCGTTGTTACAAAGAGTTCGCATACGTAGAGACTAGCAATCTCCTTCTTCTTCATTCGCTCACCGGGCCGTGGCTGCGCAGGCAGCGGCGCGGGGGCTCGTTTTGCTCTTCTGTGGTCGTCCGGGGGCGCTTGTGGCCGCGGGTGAGGCCCATGACAATCTAGCGACAGTAATACAAGTGAAGACACGACGTTTAGTACGCTAGTATGACTTCTACGCACCCAACGACTTGCACGCCTCTGTCGGGTGGTCCGAGTACAGGAGCCTGTGTGCGAGCTATCGCTTTGCGCGTGGGTTCTACCACGAGATGCATATCTGAGCTCACTCCCAACAACCACCTGCTGGTACTTGGCCATGGCGCTTCATACAGCGCATCTTCTCGTCGCGTGAGGCCATCTCGAGGCGCGCCGGAATCCGGTTTCGCATTTCATTTTGCGCATGGCGTTTTGCACACACGCAAAATGAAATGCGAAACCTCGTCCTTCGCGCGGCCCTCGCTCGTACGCATCGGCAAGAAGCGCCTTCTCAAGCTTGGCGTCGTCGCAGCCGCTGCATCGCGATTGTCTTGATACTATTCTGAGCAGCTGGAGGCGGTCGGTCGAGTAGGCCTCGAACTGCTCCAGCGTTACCTCGACCTGCGGCGGATCCGTGTACATGGAGAGCGCCACGCGCTGCG
>NW_012156448.1:233842-236111 GCF_000151545.1 Saprolegnia parasitica CBS 223.65
CGCATCTTCCGGCTGTGGCGACTTGGGGTAAATGGGCCTTGGCAGCAATTTCACGAATCCACCGCCTCGTTAGTAGAACCAACACTCGACACTCTTGTAGCGAGGGGCACCGGCCGTCACGGTGTCAGCTACTTGCACGCCACTTTCAATGCAAATGTGCTACGATTGAATGGCAGTTTAGGACATTTGATTGCGTGCTTTTAGATGCAGTGCAACTCGATCGATACGTTTCCATTCACACACAACCCAGCAAGACGGCGAAACGAGACATGGTGGCACCGCTACCGACGTCTTCCTTGCCTGGCTCCGGCGCGCTGCGTCCAAGTCGACGACGAAGAAGAAGACGAAGGTGGTGCAGGGCGATGCGTGGACCATCGGCCAGAGGTGGGCAGCAGCCGTCGCCGGCGTGTATGTGCCGAGCGGCTCGTTTGACATCGCCAGCACCACCACCAAGTGGCACGAATGGTCTCTGCAATGCCTTTCAAGCATTGGCTGTCGACGACATGGAGGACGATACGAGCTATCCAACGTGGCCAAGTTCGTCCCGCCGGCCGCGCGACAGGCGGCTTGGAGGTACATTGGACGGACGCCCTGCACACCAGACGGCATCGCCTGGTCGCTGCTACGGCGCGGGGTGGCTGTGGCGTTCCCTGTCTCGTAATGCTAGTACCCGCGCCGACAGGTTGACGTTGCGATGCGTCCAACCCAATGTGCGTAGCATTGCCATTCGAACGTGTTACTAGTATGGCGAGCTTTTGTGGCTGAGAAAGAACGAGTCGTTGGTTCGTATACCATAATACATAGTAGTGGCGTGCAGTCTTTGAAGCGAGCAAAGCGTAGCTGCATCAAGGCCGATGCCACGAGGAGCCATCGAATAAGTCACCGAGGAGCCACCGAATCCCCTTCCGTTCTGCAAGTTCAAGCTGCTGTTGAGATACTCTTTCTTCTACACAGCGCTTCAAATGCATTGAGGGAATGACCACAAAAACGCCGTCTACGAGGGTCGGTTCTCTCAAGACGACAGAATCTATATTAAGAGCTTGCATTTCGTAATGCGACGCCATGACCACACACGTCCCGAACGGCCGGGACGAGGCGCCTGCTCACCTGTATCGCCTTGTCCTGGCGCCGCCCGCCGCTGCATGCGACGCCATTGGTACGCGGCAGCCGTGTGCCAGGCCACTGCGCGCAGGACGCCCGCGCCCAAGAGTCGAAGAAGACGCCGAGAAGCGCTGCAGCAGGCTTTGCCACGACGATCGTAGCATCGCTGTGCAGCGTCAAGATACCCGCCGCGTGCCAGTCGAGAAGGACGCGCGAGCGCGAAAAGACGCAGGCATGGCACCAGGTCTCGATTCCGCACCGGACCAACAAACGCCCTGCACCATGCACACCGACGTCCTTGGCGCAATAGCACAATACAAGCGGCCCTTGCAACTGACGACGCTAATACAAATGAAGACATGGCATTTGTATTACCGTGCGAGGAGGTGGTGCGAATGAATGGACAAGTGACGAGGGCGTCCGCATGGACCCGAGACAAGTTGGAGGCTGTTGCCACACGCTTTAACGAGCCGCCTGCACGTGTCGATGAGGCCTACAGTATCTATCGACCGGCGGCTCGCAGTAATCCCAAGTCTGACGCTTGGCGCTTGCAGGTCGTCTGCTGCGTGCGCGCCCGAGCTAGCGATGGATTGACGCCCTATGATTGGACGATGAAGCAGCCGAGATAGACGACGAGAATATGCACCATAGGTGGCGTCGGCTTGGGAGCGGCGGCCTTGGTCCCTGGCATCGCCTCGCGTGGCGGAGTCACCGCCATCCATCTCATCAAGAAGACCAAGCATTTGCGCATTGAGGGTGGCCGTGGGTGACTGCTTGCTCTACAAGAATATGAAGAGCCTGGCGCGAATGGCATGGGCGTACGGCTTGCGACGTGGCAGAGGGCGATGGCGCTGCGTCTTCGAGACCGGCCTCCATGTCAATGTCGCCCATATCAGCGTCCGACGTGCTCTCGGGTTGCGCCTTGAGCAGCGATGGTCGACTGCAGCCACGCGTTGTGCTGTTCCAAATGCTGGATCCGCGCTCCCATGTTGGCGATGGCGAGCAGCGACTTACCCGACGAGATGCAGGACTCCCGCGGATCGCACTCCTGCCTCCGCCTGCCTAAATCAAGTTCCTCAACCGAGTACACACAACGAAGAAGACAATTTTATTTAGCATAGTTTTATCTATTGTAATAGACGACCCGCTTCAACAACAACGAGACGCA
>NW_012156448.1:236381-242776 GCF_000151545.1 Saprolegnia parasitica CBS 223.65
TGCGACGCGCGCCGTCTTGGCTGCGAGGAGGTTGGCTCGGTGCAGAGCCGCCCAAGTGTCATGCGTCCCGTCGCGCAAGTCGCTGCTGTTCATCGCCAGGGTTAGAGACTTGTAAAAGGCACTTGCAGAGGCGTCAGGCAAGACAAAGCAAGATAGCGTTGCGGCGCGTACAAGGCTCGTGGAAACCAGGCTGCCAAATTTGGAATGAGCTCTGTCGGGCGAGCTTAATAGAACCACCTCCTTTCTCTATAGTATACTTAGACCAAGTCTATCGATCCGAATCGTTGAAGATCCATTGCCTGCTGGCAGCAGGCAAGTCTCTTAGAGGGCAACGTCCTTGTCGCATGCCAAGGCTACGATGAGCCCATTGCGATGAGCCCATGAAGGCCATGGGCCGTCGACGGCGGCCGCTCGTCGAGACCAGCTTCAGCCTCCACCATGGCTCCTCGTCGGTGAGAAGCTTCACATGGCCGCCCTTGCGCTTGACGTACGCCGCCACGTCTGTAAACATACCGAGGCGAAATTGGGAATAATAAACGTGGGTTTAATACACGTTTTTGATTTAACGCCTTTTGTGTTGCATGTGCATAGCCTTTCCCACGTACAGAGCCGACAGCAAGGTGCACTTGACATCCAACGTCGATAAGAACCTCGTAACGAAGGCGACGCGGCTATGGTCCGAGCGATGGAGCGCCGGTGGCCGCCCACGTCATGCAAAGCGAATCCACGGAGGCCCAAGATGACCGTATCCACTAGTATAGGTCAGTAGAGGTACCCTCTTGAGGCTTATATCGAAAAACATCAGGCGGGACGGAAGCGCTCAGGAAGCAGGGCAACGCGCCGACCCAACCCGACTGCTGCGGCTGCCCGTGAAGCTCCTGCTGGCGTAGCCAGGCAAGCCGCGGCCTCTACACGTTCTCGAGTGCTCACAGCAGGGGCAACCTGCCTGGCCACCGGCGGCGAGGGCGAGCCCACGACGCCACTCGTACTGCTGCGGCCTCCCGCGCACAATGTCTGTGGCATACTAGTAGAGTGCTATAGCGCTCTTGCGTTTTCCACACAGAATGATCGTTTACATTGCTACAATAGCGGTCGTCGACTTGCATGGCAGGCTGGAGCCAACGGCATCGCCATGGTCGAGCAATCAAAGTCATTTGTACTAGTACTGCGTAGCTAGCTAGCAACACCTCGGTCACCTGGCTTGAAAGGCTATGCGGCCGTGCGCACCGCCAATGACTTAGCGAGTCGTGGTTCCATAAGCCCTACCTGGCGGCAGCTCCTTCGGGACACCCGGTCGCCTTCGGCTCAGATGCATTCGCCATCATCAATCCATGGGCAGGGTGAGCTTCAAGTTCGGTATTGAGCTTGTGGCGCACGAACTTGAGCGCCATGAGCTGTTCAACACTGAGCGGTGTCAAGCCTACGAGCGTGCGATACACGCGGTGGTTCAAGTTCGCCTGCACTCACGCCATTGGCGAGTATCTTCTTGCTTGGTGATGCGTCAACAGTGCTGTAAGTACACGACCGGAGCGATCTGCTTGGCACTTCCGCGCTCACCCTCCTCCTACGTCTACCCGTAGTGACGCACTGGTTGCCAACTCGGCGGCGCTCATCGCTGCCATGTCTTGGTATCGAGAACCATTGACGCACTCTCGTGCCCTGTCGCTCCACGTTTCACACAGAGGCTTGGGCACCGACCTTGAAGTAGCTGGGACTCGCATTGCTCACGCGTGCAAGTAGCTTGGATGGTTGGAAGCCGCGACCCCCGCAGCCGGACTATAATTTGCGTGATATAGTGAGCGGCGGCGACGGTCCGTTCTTTCTCAGCCGAAAGAGAGCTACATGTACCAACCGATTCCATGCACGTTTGACGGCCAACATGCACGGTGGCGTGTGTTTCTCGAAAACCAGAAGACCGTCCTCGCAACGCTCGCTAGCAACGCTAAATGCAGTTTGTGCGCCATCATTCGTGTCGGAAAACAACGATCGCGTGCAGTGAGTGACCTGCGGGTTGTGATGACAGCAGTTGCGATTGGCGTCTAGGAGCACGACGCTATTTCTTTGGGTTCCAATCTGACGTGGAATCGACGCAGGCGCGGTCGATCGATCAATCCATGGTCTGATACAGTTATGGTTCATGGTCACGTCGTCGGATGACGTGACATGGTGACCGTCACATGCAGTGGTCTCACTCTCCATCGACGTAGCCCAGACGTGGACGAGGGAATTGAAAAAGAGACCGCTGGCTGGTATATTTGTTGATGATGAGTAATCTTTGGTCCTGCGAGATGGATCAGTTTGTCGAGATACTCATGCAAAGCAACAGCCTCTATCGACAGCCTCATGTGCTGCTCGCGTTCATCTCGCCCAAATACACCACGAAACGATCTGCAGGTCGCAAACGTCGTTCACATTGGACCCGGCCACGTTACATCCGTTCGAAATGCGTAGAGCATAACCGCACAGGTGCTGGCGGCCTGCGCCATGCTCAGTGAAGCAAAAGCACAAACCTGTACCGCAGCGACTGCATGCCCGAGTATGTGGGGTGGTTGCAAAGACTCCTTGGAATCGGGTGGGTGCAGTCGGTGGTGGTATTCCCACCGTATTGTTTGGTGCGACCAGTGTGGGGTACGTCATGAAGGACCGAGAGAAGCTTCTGCCCATCGCAATCGCGCCACATCTCTCTGCGCACGGATTATTGAAGGAATGGCTGACCAAAGCCTTGTGGGTGTTGGCTTTTGGAGCCTGGCGATCGCGCGTCGCAACACAGCTTCAACGTGCGTCCAGAATTTTGGTCACGGTACACGAGTTTGACAACAACACATCATGTGGGCTTGCACGAGGCTATAATGGTGCAGGTGCAGTGGAGCGCCTTGACGGCAATCGTCCAAGGACTTGGCAGTCGTCGTTTGGCCACGCACAGCCAGCAACACAAAGCTAGCGGCTCGCAACCGAGTGTCCACAATCAATATAGAACGTTCGGCAAAAGATACTTGTGGCTGACACCATTGTTTGGAGAGAAAGTCCTTGCTTCCATCGCGACATGAACTGAAGAGTCCTTGAATGCAACGGCATGCCTTTGTAGATGATGGCCATGGTGATCTTCCACGTGGCGAGCCTGGGTGGGAGATATAGCATGGATGTGTACGCTCGGCGCCCCGTACATCTCGATCCAATTCAAATGCGATGCAACACGATCCTTGGGGGTCCTTGGATTGCTGCAGCTCACAACTTCATACCGGGCTTGGACCACGTGAGATGCCAGTAACGTGGAAGGCTGAAAGCCGCGAGTTCGCAGCTGGACTACACTCTGTGCAACATGTAGAGCGGCGGCCCGTTTTTTCTCAGCTAAGACAGCTCGCAATCGCACCTTTGACTGGCACCATGCACGTTTGGCTGGACGCGGCTTGAAGCTATCAGTGCGGGTAGGGTTACGAAGCAGAGAACGCTACAAAGTACCGCCCTCGCTTGCCTTGGCTGTACACATGCGGGCACCTCGACTGCTATCGTACTCCCGTCCTTCCCGCTTCAACCATCGCAAACGCGAAAACCATGTACATTCTTAGCTCTAGCGTCCCATGTGGAGCAACCCAATACGCCCACCAAGAGGCGCGTCATCGCGAATATCATATCGCTGGGATACTTGAAGCTGGTCGGCGAGGAGCTTCGAGAAGTTAACAGCTTACTAGTACATTCGAAAGACCACTGGGGGGAACGAGGCAGCGAATCCACGGGATGGGGTGACTGCAATAGATGTCGGTGTCAAAGGGCAAGACTCTTGCACTTTGAGCTTTGCATCCAAAGTGACATTGGCGCATCGACGCAGGCTCAGTCGATCGATCGCACGACGATGAGATGCGTATGGTTTCTCGTCACATCATCGGATGACGTGATAAACTGACCTGTCACAAACAGCTGGTCTCATGCAGGTCGCTGGGGACGCGCATGGGCGGCGGTACAAAAGCGAAGCAGTCAACGACGAGTCCATCATATCCTGTACTCAGTGGATGTGTGTATATTGTTATACTACTGAATTCCATGATTATGCGGTGCATTCCAATCAATCTTGCTGCAGTTGCATGCGTGATGCGAGCGGTAAGCCGCTCGCCATCGAGTCGACGTCATAGCCACAAACATCGCCACGTATAGGTTCACGTCCTGGTAGGCTCTGTCACATGGAGGAAGCTGCCGTCGGGTCGCTGCAACAACGTTCACATCCACGTCGGGCACATGGCAGTCGCGGTACCGTGCGCCTTACATGTCAGTGTACATCCATGTCGTATTGCATATCTTATACCGGTAGGTCCGCGATGCGTATCGACTGCGAACCGCCGCTCGGGCACGGAGTATTTATGCATGTCGCGGGCGTGGTACGGCGACAGACCTAGGCCGACACCAACGACGTGCTTGTTTCCGATCCTCTTGGGCGTCGCATCGGGCACCTGGCGTTCGTCGTGCCCGCGCTCTTCGTCCTGGCGGCGGTCGTTGCGGCACTGACTGCTGGCGTGCTGCTGAAAACCGATGTTAGTTTGACCGCTGCACACGAGAGTCGTAAAGCAACCTGACCCAGGAGCAGTGACAAGGCGCTGCACGAGCTCGTCGAGCATGGCGGAATCGTTGCGTCGGCGATCATCAACGTGGCCGAGACACATCGTGGGCGCATGGTACTTGTGCTCGTCCGTCCAGGTCGTGCAATGGAAGAGCTTGTCGCGGCGCACTGCAGCGTCAAACTAGCACATGTAGTCGGCGAGAAGCGCGTCGAGACCAGGGTACCTTGCCTCGTTAGTACACTTGTCCAGGCGAAAGCTCTCGGGGTTCGGCGACTGGTTGCAGGTCATGTCGCCGTAGCCACCTTGAGGACTCGAGAAAAGGACCTGGTACGCGCTGCACTTGCGCGCGTAGTCGTGTCGAGGCGAGGCGGTGTCGACCTCGATCGTATGTACACGCAGCTTGTTGTCGGGACCAAGGACGCTCGCGGCGTCGTGTGCTTCTTCAGTGACATCAGAGTCTTGGCCTTGCTCCTCGTCAAAGGATGTAGCTGGGTCGCTCGACTCGACGTTGCCTTTGAAAGCACAAAAGGAAGCTGGCTGCAAGCAGGTGGGATGGCCTCTCGGTTGGCTGCTGGCTTGGTCTTCCCGCCATATGTCGTATGTGGGGCTCTGTGTGGATCTGTCCAATCGGACGCGTTCGGATCCGCAGCGGTCGACCAATCGCGGGGCCACCCGCGTCTTCGCGCACGCAACTTGGGTGGTGCGGCCGGGAAAGGCGATCATCAGGAACGGGCTTTGTGGACGCGGGGCTCGCCCGGGCGACCGTGGCGCCATTGTGCAGCACCAAGATACACGCCGCATGACAGCCGAGAAGGACACGCCAGCGTGAAGAGACGCCGGCATGGCATCCGGTTGAGGTCACCGACCACGCGCGCATGGTCTGCCGCATGGTCTGCCTCACGCGCGCATGGTCTGCCTCACATTGCAATCGGTCCTTCGACCTCGGCGAAATGAATGAAAGTGAAGACACGACGTGTCGTAGGTGCGAGTACTGGGGCCTGTGTACGACGTCGTGCGAGCTACAATTGCTCGGCGAGTCGGGTTCATCGCGGGATGGATCGCTGAGCTCACTCCCAACGATCCCGCACTGGTTCTTGCACGCATTCAGGTGTACTGGCAGCAAAGTCTTTGAGTTTGATTGAACTAATTTGATTTCAATGCGAAATATGTTGGATTGATTGAATGTTATGGGGACTACATCTAGAGCCGGGCACGCGGGCCGGGCTGGCGATGTAGCTAAAGGGTTGGCGCCCTAAAATACAATATGAAAATGCATACAAAAGGAGAATATGCATACCGTTGGTGGCGTCGGCTGGGTCGCCTTGCTTCGCGGAGCCGCCTTGATGAACTCGATCTCCGTCGAGTGCGCGCGAGCTCTGCGGCCTTGCAGCGCGCGTCCAGCTCGGCGACTTGGCTCGAATGTAGCTGCTGGGACTCGTTGGTCGCTTGCTCCAGTTGAGTGTGCTGGGCCCGCAGCGCGTCGTGCTGGGCCTGCAGCGCGTCGTACTTTGCGCGCGCGACAACCAACTCGTCCTTCTTGTCGTCCGCTGCGTCGGCGCGCACGATCGCCTCGTCCTTGTCGGCCGCGGCCGTCGCCGGAGCCGCCGAGCCCTCAACCGCGCTTGCTGCATCGGCCGGCGCGCTCGCGCAGGGGAGCAGCCACAACGTGTTCGCGGACAAGTCGACGTCCGGGAGCACGGCCGTCTTGGACTTGGTGAGCGCCCGCTGCACCTGGCCCGTCGCGGCGCCAAAGGCCGTCGCGTCTGTCTCGGTCGGGGCGCCCGTCGTGCGCGCAGACGACCTAGATCTTGACGTTGCGCCCGCCGTGATCATCGCCGCCGTCAT
>NW_012156449.1:0-71892 GCF_000151545.1 Saprolegnia parasitica CBS 223.65
TTGCAAACGCGTCGTCGTGGCGGCCGAGTGCACGGCGATCGTTGCATCCAAGCAGCCGGCCGCGATGCGATCCCGGTGCACACTGAGGCAGAGCACAGGACTCTGCGTCTGGAGCAAAATCGCGTTCGGGTCATTCTCGTTCTCGTCGTTCGACTCGAGCGGCTGCGACGACTTGGACGACGACGCGAGCGTTGTGGTGGAAATACGCCGACGAATGACGCTGTCGAGCTCGTAGTTGGCGTCCGTCGAGGACGGCGCGAGTGCCCACGACGCATGGGCCGTCGATGACACGACGTTGTCACTCGAGAGCACGATCGCGCGGTGGAGGTTCTCGACCAGCTGCGACAACGTGTCTTGCACTTCTTTGCCGCGGTTGTACGTCGAGCACATGCCCGCGACGAAGAGCTGCACTTTTCCGAGCGCATTGTCCAAGTTGAGCATGTCGTAAACAAGCGATCCCATTTGCGAGAAGAACATGTCGTCCGAAATGTCGTTTGGTGCGTCGTTGTGGGGCTCGATGGTCTCCGACTTGAGCGCGGCCTCAATGTCGCGACTAGACCACATTGCATACTAGCAGAAAGACACGAGACCAGGAATACCTCAAGGCGTGGTGCCACATGTCCAAGGACCGACAAATCGGTTGCGTTTTGAGGGATTTTTGGAGGTACTCGCGCGGTGCTGTCCATTTCAGATGACACAAAACCCACGCACCGACGAGAACGTACCGCCAAAGCCTGGTGCGCGGGGTGTCGACCTCACACCATCGTCGACGAGCCGATAAAACTGCGCCGAGACTTGAAGGAGACCCCTGGCGTTGGTGTAATCTTCGTGGATCTCGCAATCTTGGAGGACTTGGGTGGCCAGCGTCACGAGGAGCTTGAACCCTGCGTCGCCGAGGCAGCTACCCGACCCGCGCGGGTTGTACACACCGGACGCTTGCTCGGACCGGTGGTGCGGCTGCATCAAAATAAGTACAAAGAGCTCACGCGCGTACGGCGCTTTGAACGACCGCTGGCACGTCCGGCACTCGTCGTCCGAGAGCAATTCGGACGAGAAGACGGACACGAGGCACTTGTGGATACTCTCCTGGACCTGCTCCTCTTCGGACGAGAGCTCGCGCGTCGGCGTCGGTGCGTGCGACGGTGGCGCACAATGCGAGAACGGGTCCATGATCTTTTCCCAGTTGGCCTCAAAAAGCGACCGGTCGATGTCGAGCGTGTCGGCAATCTTTTCGTACGTCCAGACGCCCGAACTGCTCCGTGGCGTGCCCAGCGCGGGCTTGAGCTTGAGCTGCTCGAGAATGCTCAAGTCGGAGGCTTGGATGCTGCTGGTGACGTCGCGTGTTGTCCACGTCTCGTTGTCGCGCGCCGGATACAGCGACACGTGGAGCAGCGGTGTCTCGTGCACCGGCGTCGGTGTCGACGCGGGTTCGTCGAGCCACGTGATTTCGTCCGTTTGGCTCAGCGTCAAATAAATAGCGTGGAACGCGTGGAGCCGGCTGCACTGTGGTTTTCTAAAAAGGACTCGAACGCCTACGCCGCCGCGTCATGGACGTGATCGCACACATGCCAAGACGGACCTGCGTGCTCAAAAGGCGCGTCACAAACGGTGTGCGCTCGGGCGATACCGTCGTCGTCGAAAATCGTCGCTTGTTGAACACTGGAAAGCTCGAGTCGACAAAAAGAGACAGTCCCGGTACCTACGCGCATACGTATCCTCAGCAATCACCACAACGCAATGTAGCACAAGAGACCCTTGGATCATCGAGGTAAGGTAGCACGCAAAGCTGAGGCGCACACGGTGCTCGAGGCTCGCATTCCACAGCGGCGCCGCCATCATGGGCTTGAGGCGGCGGTACAAGGCCTTTGTGAGCGTCGCTGGCAGCGGCGGCAAACTCGCTTCGTGGCTGATGGTGAGTGTGCCGCGGTCGACGTCGACGAGTACGAGGTTGTCGGGCCGCCCCGACTCGAAGAGCCCCGGAAGCCACGACGTCTGGACGCCGAGAATATAGGGCAGCGGCGCCTGGAGGTACTCGGAGAGGATGCGCGGCAGCATCGGGACGTACGGATGTTGCCACCGAAACGGGTACAAGAGCGCTTTGAGGCTTTCGGTGATGGGGCAGAGGAGCGACAAATGACTCGAATGCACAACGATACGGTACTCGCAGAGCGCGAGGACGACGAGCCGGATCGCTGTGTGGAGAGAAAACGCGCGAAAGAACGTCTCGAGCGAGTAGAGCGCGGGAGGCAGCGCGTACTTGAGGCCGTGCATGTCGGTGTGTCGGAGCGAGAACGCCACGGGTGCCCCCGGCACGATCGCAACGGCCACGTCCAAGAGCTCGGCGACAGGCAACGGAAGGCGCCGTGTGAGCTGGTCCACCACGTGGCCGCCGAGGCGAGCGATCGTCGGGTCCGGGTTTAAGTAGACACTCACGAGCTGGAGGAGCGACGTTTGCAGCGACGGAAGGAGCGGAAGGCGGCTCAAAAAGCAAATGCACGTCGGCTCCCACTGCCGCGCACCGCTTGACGTCGTTGGCACGCCCATCTTGATGTGGTGCACGATGACGCACACGCCGTAGCAGCGCGAGAGACCGTCTTGGCCGCCAATGAGCGCAAACGAGAAGACGGTGGCCGGTGGCTTCGTCGTCGACCAACCACCTCGTAGCCGCCGGGGAAGCAAAACCACTCGATCTTCGTCGGCAGCGGAAAGTCCTTGCGGTCGTCTTTCGGGTACCGCGAGAGCACGACGTGTTCGTCGTTGGCATCCGGCCCGACAAACAGCACGTAGTCGACGATGCCCGTGGGCAGCACGTGCTCTTGGGTCGGCTGGGGCGACTCGATAATAGGCGGGCTCTCTTCTGGCTCGGCAGCACTGCTCTTGGCGCGTTGACGGTCGTTGGCGGGCGAGTGCATCGCTGGCAGCGACGAGAGCGCCGGCGAAAACTTGAGCGCGACGCGGACCGCGGCCCGTGACCCAGAGAACGAGTACCACTGCTCGATCTCTTCGTGCTCCGGAAGGCGGGAGAGCGGGATGCACACTACAGAGGAAGGCTCAGGCGTCGCTGGTCGTGATAAGGTTGTACCTTTGCCAAAGCACGCGGGATGGTCGTCCCATACATCGACCGCGATCGACTTGTGTGGCGCGCTCTTGAGTCGGTTGACGCCGTAGAGCATAAGCACGTCGTCGGACGACGCCGACTCGACGGCAAAGTCCTGCAAGAAGAAGGGTCAGGCAAGGCCATGACGGTGCCAGCGTACTTCATGCCACGTGTCTTGCGCCGACAGGAGGCTGCTTGTCGTAAACTCGAGGACAGGGTCCACGCCGATCTGTAGCACGATGCACACGCAGGCTGTCGACGCGACGCGGGCCTCGACCGGCCGCTTCATGCCCAGCGACGCCCGGCGGATCGACTTCATGATGCCCGTCGTGTTGGCCGCCGGCTCGGAGGGCGCCTCGAACGACGGCAGGCCAAAGTCGGAGCCTTCAAGTACTAGGCACACGCAATAAGTGCACGCAAGTATGGCCTGGCATACCGCGGATCGTGAGGCGGCCATGGGCGCTAGACGTGGTGACGAGGGCCGACTGCTTGGGCAGCGTCGGCGACGTGAGCACGCGCGGAGTCTCGGCCTCGACGACCGGCAGGCTCGTCGACGTCGAGATGCGCAGACCCGTCTTCTCCATCTTCGTCGATGGCATCCACGGCGCCGACGACGTCCAACGTGACAGAGCAGGAATATTTTTTTCATCCACCCTGGGAACTCACCGACGGTATACATTTTTCGCAATATACAATAAATCCGACTCGGAAATCGTTTCAGCCGGGTTCGTTTCATCATGCAGCATGTTGCCGAGGAAGCGGCTTACCATCATCTCCGTCGAGGTCGACGGTCCATGCATGGTCGCTTGACTCCCGCGCCGAGGTCGACGATGCGGCAGCATGGAGGAAGAGGAGAGGCAAGACGCTGCGACAGGGACGGGTCGCGTCTATTACACGCTACGACATGCGCGAGTGGAGCTTGACGAGGCCCGTCTCGTCGACGTCGGTCGGGATGATCTGCTTCTTGTACGCATACTCATCCGACGCGATCGCCTTGGTTGCAAGCTCCATGGCGTCGGCGACGTAGATGAGCCCGTCGGGCCGGACCTCGACGGGATGCGTCCGCTGCTTGACGCCTTTGCTTTTGAGGACGGGGTCGCCCCGCATGTTGGCAGCATCGAGGCCCATGTAGAGACCTTCGCCGTTCTCGAGCGCGATCTTGTAGTTGTGCCATGGACACGAGATGGCGACCTTGCCGCCAATCTCTTCAATGTCGCCCGTGAGGAGCGGCCCGCCATGGTGGTAGCATGCTTGGTCGATGCAGTAGAGCACATGCGCATGGTGGACGAGGAGGACGGTCCGGCCGGTCGGGAGCACGATGCACCTCCGAGCGCCGTTCGGGACGTCAGTGGCCGCGCAGACTGCGTGGTACTCGGCCATGTGTGAGGTCGAACGCCAATTGGCAACTGATTGTATTTTAATACCGGTCGTTTGCCATTATACTCGATATTGGTATAAGATTGCACAAAGGGGAGAAAAATATCTTCGCGCCAAAATGTGCCCCGCATCGGAATATCCTACAGCGATAGAATGGTAGATATATGTCTTGGCTCGATTTGGCTTGATGCAACTTACGTTGACGTCGCACAAGACACAGCGCATCGTCGGTGGCGTGAGACGACGAGACCCCAGGACGCTGGTACATGGAGGTGACTCGTGTGTTCGAGCTACAAGTAGCAGTCTGTCTGCGGGAGACCAGTGCTCTCGATCGTGGAGCAGAAGGGCACAACGACCTCCAGTGGCATGGGATGCGCAAAGTACGCATTTTTGGCGGGAGCATGGCACGAAGGCGCCAGACGTCGGCCGCGAGCTTGTGGACGACAATTCCGTAGATCTCGCAAACGAGGGTCTGCTGGTTGGTTGCTTTTTTGCCCAGTTGACCATCGACACGACGAAGCTCCGCGACTGCGTAGTAGACAGCCACTGCAACGCAAGCGGTGAGTCGACGAGGTGTCGCCATCGAGAAGGTTCAGGTCATCTTTGTAGCGTATGATGCTCTTGACGTACGTGCGTCGGATGGCGTCGACGAAGCTTGGCATGTCTCTATCGAGGCTGCGCTCAAGCGCTCTGAGTGGGGGCTCCGACAAGTCGAATTCGATCTTTGGATTGCTGCAAAGAATGCGCAAGATGCCGCCAGAGGAGGCGTACCGCTCGGCAAAGTTATCAAGGTATTTTGGGTCGCTCTGAGCAAAGCGTTTGAGAGCCATCTTGGACAGACGACGAGGATGCGCTTGTCGCCTTCCCTGTTCTGGTACTAGGCAGAAGACGGCAGCAGGTCGCACGCCTGCAAGTAGTGTCTCTGACATCTTGCTGCATGTACGGGTCGGTGATAATGAAGCACTTTTGCCAGCGACTTCGTACTCGTGCTTTAAGTGTCATGAGCTCTGGAAGAGTTGTCTTTTCCGCATAACTGCAGACGACGTTGTTGGCACAAAAGAGAATGACAAAGTGGCTTCATTCTCTTGGCAGCTTACCACGACAATCGCATTCTCTACACTCGAGCTTTCAGCGCCGACTGATACACGCTCGTCGTTCGATTCTGCGGCTGCCACGTCACCAAGGACCCCGAGTTTGCACGAAAAGCTCGGCGCATTTGTCCGTTCCAAGTTAAGTTCAAGTGCGAGTGCGTCGCCGCCAGCAAAATACATTTGGTTGCTGTTGATATGTAGCCCGTCCTTCTTTGTCTGGGAACTAACGCGCTTTGAATTAGGCCGCTCCACGGGTGCGACTTGCTTGCCATGTCGAGCATCCCCAAGTACTACTTGCATACCCGCTTCGTTGTGGTTCTTCTCCCGGCATATGGACCCAAACGGCGCTCAAGGCCACGGCCGCAGCAAGTTCTACGCTCGCAGAGTCTTTTGAAGAGCGCTACGCTGTCTCGGGTGGCAGCGTCGGCCGCTTTCTCTCGGACCCCACGCAGCTCCGGGACAGCCTCGTGAACGAATTTGATCTTTTGTACTGGTTTCGGCAAACGCTCATTATCATCAAGGACACGGAGATGTACGAGCCGTATGTTTCTCTCAAGTACGCGCAGAACATCAACGATGCGTCGTTTGTGCTGCGGCATGTCTTGTCGACGGGATCGATCGACACCTTTGCGTCGCGCGTCGAGTGGGCTGCGTTGACACGGAACACGTCGCCTTATGCGACGCAGTTAGTTTGCTGCGCTCGTGATGAAGCTCGCGTTTGAACAAGTGCTCAAGCTGTCGATTCCGCAGGATGAGCCACAACAACTACTCGTCGACGCCAGCTGCGCAGTGGTGACGGGTCATGCGACCAATGCACCTGCCTCGCATACCTCCAACACGACCTGCCACCGGCGACGTACTGGCACCCGAGATGCGACAACTTTTTGCGGTCCACGGCATCTCTGTGCAAGACGGCTGGGTCAGCTACATCCAAACGACGGTGGAGCCCAACCATGTGATACCGTGGGGCGAGTTGGCTGTCGTGCACGCTGCCGTCAAGCGCAACCCGAAGCTCCAGATCCACAAGCACCGCCTCGTACTGGTCATGCCGGTCAAGCTGACGTGGGTCGGCCTGGAGTTCGCACCAGAGATTGACGACGTTGCCGTGTACACGGGTGTCGTTGCGCTATCGCGAGCCATCGACTATGGCAAGCCGGAAGCAACCGAGTACATGTAGATTTTCGTAACGAGGATGACGGAGCGTACTGTATGCCTTTGTGGATTACTACTCGAGCGCATCGTCGGCGACAGCTTCGTCTTCGTCGTCAGCCTCTTCGTTGTAGATGTTTTCGGCCATTTGCCAGATCTGCAGCACGTTGTCTTCGGCGACCGACGCGACGACCCACGGATCGTTGGGGTTCCACGAAAAATCCGAAATCTTGGCCGTGTGCCCGCCGTGGATAAACTAGATGGTGACGAGGTTGCATCATGAGCCGACGACATCCATGGAATCATGCAAGGTTCTCGGTACCAGGAGCTCTGGCGGGCCGTCCTCGGCGTCTTCGGGGCTCTGCTCCTCGCCAATCTTGCTGAGGTCCCACACGTGCATGCGGCGGTCCTGCGAGCACGACGCGAGGATCGTTTCGTTGTGGGGCGACCACTCGACTTGGAAGACGCCGTCGCTGTGGCCTGAGAACGTGTGCAGCTTGGAGCTGAGGTTGCGCATGTCCCAGAGGTTGACCGTCTTGTCCGACGACCCCGTCGCCAGTAAATATTCGCTAAACGGGCTAAACGAAACGCAGTTGACCTCGCTGTCGTGCGCATTGATGGACGTCATCGGCTTGTCGTAGCTCTTGAGGCGCATGTCCCAGCTACAAGAGAGGAGGATGCGTCATGTCGTCTCGTCCTGCGATCAAATCGTTGGCGTTCGTACATGAGCAGCTTCTTGTCGTCGCCGACCGACCCAAAGAGCTTTTGGTGGTGCATGTGCCACGCCACGTCCTCAATGATGTCCGTGTGGCCCGTGTACTTGTTGAGCGGCTGCACCGTCTTGCCGGCGTTCGCGAGGTCCCACTCGCACACGACGCCGTCGTCCGAGCCACTGATCAAGTGGTGGGCTTGGTGCGGGTCCCAGCACAGACCATATCCCTCCTTGGTATGGCCAAGGAGGCGGTAGTCGGGGTTGCAGCCCGTGCCCTCGGCCGGTGTCGACGGGTGCTTCGAGATATCAAAGACATACACCTCGGACGAGACCGTCTTGGTCGCGACAATAAGCTCGTTCGATGGCATGTAGCGCGCGCGGTTGACCTCGCCGTCGTGGTTGATCTTGATTTGGACCTCGACCTTGCCCGAGACGCCGCCGAAACCACCCAATTCCGCCGACTCGTCGTCGTAGTTGCGCGCATCGATCTCCGTGTCCTCGAGCGGCAAGCGCACCTCGGCCACCATGAGGTAGTTCTGCGCGCCGTCGCTCGTGTGCGTCCCGAGCAGCAGCTTGTGGCTCGAGTAGTCCTGGCCGCTGCTCGTGTGCGACGACGGCAGCCACTGCACCGAGAGCGATGGCCACTCGAGCGCATGGGTCATGACAAGGTCGTAGAGGAAAGGCGTGTTCTTCTTCCAGATCTTGTACTCCTCGGCGATCACGCGCTCCTGCGCCGAGGTCGACGCGTCCTCGGCGTCCGACGTCGGCGACTCGTTGCCCTTGGTCATTTTGGAAATAATTCGATTTAAAATCTTTTTGTCAATTAGTATGGCAGGGTCCGGGTAAATGCGGGCCCCAGCTTTCTCATGCATGTGATGGCTTGGTGGTCCCCTCGTACCTAATGAGTCACAAATCGAACTTAGTAGTGTACATATAATAAATGAGATATTAGGATATCCTGCGCATAAGTACGTTCCCGCCAAAACCACCAACGACTCCGTGGATGCCCAGCCCTCGTGCCACGATGGACCCATGACCATCAGCGACAGAGCTCCAGGAGGAACGAATCTGTGGGAATAGAAGGTCAACACAAGTTGCAAGGCAGCATGCAGCTCTCGATCAGAAGATGCCTGTGGCTGAGGTCGACGCAAGACGCAGCCGCACGCTAAAGCGTCCACGCAAGAAGTGCACAGCTGGATTCCGTAGGTGATGGAGGATGCTCGATTGCTTATCGAATCGCCTTCTTGCACGGACCGCACTTGAACGCACGACCGGCGCGCTCGTACTTGGCCAAGCAAGACTCGTGGACGCGGGTTGAGCACGACGCCGTCCGGCAGCGCACGCTCTATGGACGCAGCAGTAGGAGACGACCGATAGGATTGTTGTGGAAACCTGGAGCACATCGGACGAGCAGATCACGCATTGCTGGATGCCGAGCTCGCGGAGAAAGACGACGAGCTCGAGGAAGACGCGTGGCCCGAGCGTCGCTTGGTCGTTGTTGAACAAGCTCGGCGCAAACCACTTTTCCGTGTAGAGGCGCTGGAAGAGCGTCTTGACCTCTTGCAGGCTGTTACCTTCGCGCAAATTGCAAAAGTCGCGCGTATCGAGCTCGCCATCCTCGCTATGTATCCATGCATCATGACCAGAGAAACCAGGTGCAAGGAGGTGTACCTTTCCACGATGGCCTCGATGGCTTTGCGGAAGAGGACAATTTCCCTACATTAGTGCACGTTTGCCTAATGATTGTGCATCGAAGCCATGCTTACCAAGGCTTGAATGTGTTGCTGAGTTTGGTCAGATCGTCGTTGCTCTATGCAGACAGATGATCATGGCAAGCGAAGGACCTCGCTGGCCATACCGTGTTGATGATGCCGTAGTACATCTCGCCGTCGTCGTACATCGCGCGCTTGATGTCGAGCGAGTATGGCCGAATCAAGGTCGCAATGTGGCTCGTGAGATCGCCAAGCTGCTTCGTCGAGAAGTCTACCCCCATGGGTCAGCGCGGCCAGGCATACGTGGTGTGTACCTTGGCCGCAGATTTGATCGCAGAGCGTCTTGAGCTCGGACTCGGAGATGGAGCCATGCGCCTACCAAGTTCCGGCGAGGATGAGACCATCGACCAGGCTCCTGCATGGGCGTACCATGAAGACTTGGAGGATCTTCTGCTCGGTCGCCATGCTGCTGCTGCCGCTTCCTCCAAATTGGTTGACCGCGAAACTGGACTCGATCGATGACGATTGGCTGAAATCGTCAACATTCTACCCAATCCCATGGATGCGGCAATACCTGCTCCGATTGGCCAAAATACATGCGGTGATGGAGCCAATGAAACCTGTTGCAGGATCGACAGTTGTGATTTGTGGCAGAAGCATCGCGATGTTCATCCAGCGGACCCGCTTCCTCGGGCGCACCCATGCCCACCAAGGAACGAAGGCCTTTAGCTCGTTCATGCTTGTGGATCCGAAGGCGTCCAACCCTGACGCGTCCATGGAGCTAACGCCGGAGCAAGTTGTGTACCAGCTGGACCAGCACATCATCGGGCAGACTGACGCCAAGAAGGCCGTGGCGATCGCGTTGCGCAACCGCTGGCGCCGGCGCCAGCTCGACGGGCCAATGCGCTCGGAGATTTCGCCCATGAACATCCTCATGAGCGGCCCGACGGGCTCGGGCAAGACGGAGATTGCGCGCCGCTTGGCCAAGCTCACGCAGTCCCCGTTCGTCAAGGTCGAAGCGACCAAGTTCACCGAGGTTGGTGTCTACGGCTCGAACGCTGACTCAATGATCAAGGACCTCACGGACATTGCCATCGACATGGAGCGCGAGGCTGCCAAGAAGGCGAACGCGAGCGCGGCGCGTGCCCGTGCGATCGAGCGTGTCCTGGACCTCATTGCGCCTGCGCACTCGTCGTCGGACGCGCTGCGCCGCAAGCTCCGCGCTGACATTGCGTCGGGCGATGCCGATGACCGCCTCATCACGGTTGTGCTCAAGCCGATCGAGTCGACCCATCGCCGGCGCGGGTCGCCCGAGGACATGATGATGGAGCTACCGCCTGAGCTCCAGCAGATGATGAAGCAGCTCAGCGGCGTCCTCGGCGCGCGCGACGGGCAGCCCAAGAAGCAAGGCCAAACCATGACGGTCAAAGAAGCACTCCCGAAGCTCGAAGCTGAAGAGGCCGTGAGCGGCCTCAACGAAGACGACATTGTGCAACGCGCGATCGAGAATGTCCAGACGAACGGCATCGTCTTCCTCGACGAAGTCGACAAGCTTGCGCAGAACAACGACAACCGGAGCTTTCGCAAGGGCGAAGGCGTTCAGAAGGAGCTCCTCGCGCTCACCGAAGGCTGCGCCGTGCACACACGGTACGAATCTCCATCGCCCACTCGTCCAACTTGACGACGTTAGCCATGGCATTGTGCACACGGACCACATCCTCTTCATTGCCAGCGGTCGGCTCCTTCTGTCTTGCTGGCATCCGCATGCCACTCATATCGTGTTCTAGGCGCGTTCCACAATTGCAGTCCGTCCGACTTGATGCCCGAGCTCCAGGGCCGTCTTCCGATCCGCGTCAACCTCTCGCCGCTCACAGAAAAGGACTTTGTGCGCATCCTTACCGAGACGCAGGTGAACCTACAGCATCATCTATCATTTACTCCCGCCAGGAACCTTTCATCTTATGGGAGATTGTAGTACAACTTGCTCGACCAAGTGCGGGCGCTCATGGCGACCGAAGACGTTAGCGTCGTCTTTACCGACGATGCGATCGACGAAATCGCGTCCATCTCGGCGCAGGTCAACGTGCAAACCGACAACATTGGCGCGCGGCGCCTCGCGACGGTCGTCGCCAAGATCACGGAGCACGTGTCGTTCCACGCGCCGTCGCTCAAGGCTTCGACGGTCACCATCGACAAGGCGTACGTGCAAGAGCACCTCAAGGACATTTTGCAAAAGACCGACTTGACCAAGTACATTTTGTAACCAAAATGTTACTTTTTCACCCTTTTGCGGAGTTTCGCCGCGTCTTTCGTGCCCTTGCGCTTGGATGTCGCAGCCGATTTGGTCGTCGTCGGCTTGACATTGTTGTCTTCGTCGGACGACGAGTACAACGGCGGTGGCACCGACGCCGACGAGCCCGAGAGCGACCCCGCCTTGGCCTTGGCCGCCTTGTTGGCTCGCTTCGTCGGCTCCTTCTCACTCTTCTTGGGCGCGTCCTTGTCCTTGACTTTTTTGGGCCTCGGCGCGGCGGGCTCGGGGGCCGGCGATGACTCGGGCGATCGTTCGACGAGCTCGCCTTGCGGCGCCGAGCAGCTCGCGTGCAGCTCGTCCCAGCTGTTCATCCAGCACAGAAATGGCTACCAACACAGCGTTGTTTGAGTCCACGTCATCAGCAGCATCAAGTCGGCACGGGACTTTGAGGCGTGCTACCTGTGGGACTTTTCGCGGGTCCATGCCCGCGAGGAGTGGGCGCTTCTTGTGGCACACTTGGCACTGCACAAACTGCCGGCTACCGTCGTCGTCCTTGGCGTCGGTATACTTGAGGTCCTGCATGGCTTTTTCCATACGCTTGAGGCGCTGCGCAAACTGGTACACAAATTTGCGCTCCTTGAGCGACTTGAGGTCCGTGTCTTTGAGGGGCACGACCGTGGTCTCTTCGGCAGCCGAGCATTTCTATCGCAATTGCATCTCATTGACGACATCCTCGCAGCATTGGACGTCGTACGTTGAAGCGACGACTCCACTTGTTCATGCGGCAATACCAGATTGCAGGGAGCCCCGAAACGTCGACCGTGTCTACATGTAAACACATCACGAGCCGCGGCGGCGAGCGAGACATACCCGGCAGCTTGCGCCACTTTTGACACTTGTCACATTGGACCCAGTTCTCTTCTTTGGACGAGTGGCCCATGGCCAACTGCTGAACAGTCTCGGGTGCGGCGTCGACCTCGCTCTCGTCGGCTGTCTTGGTCTCTTCGTCGTCCTTGGTGGTTGTCGTCGGCGTCGGCGCGGTCTCGGGCTCAATGTAAATACCGACTTCAAACCCGAAATAGTCGAGGCTCTCATCGCTGTCCTTGAAGTGGGGCATGTTGGTTGGCCATAACGACGTAATGTACTTGAGCCGATCCGCTGGTGACGGCTTTGGCACGCGATGGGCTGTGGGCACGATGGCGTCAACCTCGTCCATCCACGAGTCGTCGCTGCGCAAGACGGCGGCCCTAGACAGAAACGTCGACCATTTGCTCGCACGGCCTCATCGCCTACTTCTTCGCGTCCATTTCAATATCGATGCAGTACTGCTCGACGAGAGCTTCGCGCAGGCGAAGGATCTCGCCGTCGCGGCTGCGCGGCAGCTCGCCATACTCCTTGATAAACTGCGTTCGCGTCAATGTCGTGTCGTGGTACTTGATGCACGCTGCAAAGTGCACGACAATGTCGGCCTCGTTCTCGGGCTTGCGCGTCGTCGTGTCAAACACATCGGGCAGCGGCTGCGTCGTCTTGTCCCATTGCAGGAGGTACGCGTCGATGCGCTCGGCGACGAGGGGCTCCTTGGACCAGCCGCCTACGAAGCCGAGAAGCGTCATGGGCCACGCCACGCATGCGTCGATCTACCTCGCATCTGCACGCGGGCGACGCCGTCGCGATCGCGCTTGCTCTACCACCGTCGTCGTCCATCGCGCCGACGCCAATATCTTGTAACAACCCTTTCCAAAGAAACACGAAAATGGAAATCCCCAGCACCGTCCGGACGCAAGCATCCGGATAAGGCCGCCGTCACGTATCCAGCAAATCTATTTTTAGACACGAATGTAGCCAGGCCAAGCACGAGATCGACCCCACATTGCACTTGCGTTATCCTGTTGATTCAACAAAGCGTCGCCAGATCTGAGCAGGACTTGTAGTGTTGGTAGCAGCGCTCGGGCCCAGAGTACTTTTGGCGCTCGGTCGAGCACGTGTTTCGAGCCACTTTTGGCCCCACTTTAAGTCATTCGAGCACTCGACACTACCTTTACTACAGCATAGATTCTGCGCGCTTTCCTGCAATCGAGCAAGGCAAATGATGATTGAGACGTCTTCGAGGATGAATCAGAGGTCGTCGTCGTGGATTGGAGTATGTCGCAGTGTCGAGCGGCTATCGGTTGCACTCTATTTTAGGTCTCCAATCACGCCGACTTGGAGTTCGGTTTTGGAAATGGTCAGCGCGGACGCCTTTGCTGGCTTCCTCAAGAAACTTCACGAGACGCACCAAGCCGGGCCCCCGATTGCCGTGCGTCTCGATGGGTTTACGTGGCAGAAGCCGTTGACCAAGACAGACCCCGAGTATATATTGCACGACATCTCGGCCACGTTCCGGCCTGGCACGATGACACTGGTTCGCGCACGCTCCAATGACTGCGATAAGCAACATGGCTTGTAGATTTTGGGTCCACCCGGTTGCGGCAAAACAGCGCTGCTCAAAACGATCGCGGGTGTGTACCATTACAAAGGTCCTCGCTCCAAAAGCCACCGACTGCACGGCGACGTGACGTACAACGGCAAGCCCCCCAACGCGTTGCCGATGAAGCACCTCGCAGCCTTTGTGGGCCAGAAAGACGACCATATTCCGACGCTGACGGTCCAAGAGACAATCGAATTCGCCCACACGTGCCGCGCGGCCGCCGGTGAAGACGGCGTGTGGACGGCCAACGCCATCATCGACGGGCTCGGCCTGCGCGGCTGTGCGCACACGCTTGTCGGCAACGACATGATCCGCGGCATCAGCGGTGGCCAGAAACGCCGCGTCACGATCGCCGAGATGCTCACGGGCAAAGAAAGCCTCGTGCTCCTCGACGAGTACTCGACGGGCCTCGACACGACCGTCACACTCGACTTGACGAAAAGCTACGCGACATGTGCTCGACGCTGCAGTACACATTTGTCTGTTCGCTGCTCCAGCCGCCCCCCGAGGTCTACGCGCTCTTTGACAATATCATTCTCCTCAACGCCGGCCACGTCGCCTATATGGGCCCACGCACGGCGGTCGCCGACTACTTTCGCTCGATCGGGTATGCCGCCCCCGCGCGCGTCGACGAAGCCGACTTTCTCCAAGAGGTCACCACCGACCTCGGCCAGAGCTACACGCTGCCGATCGAGAACGGCTGCTCGCCGCGGCTCGCCGCGCTGCCGTCGACGCCCAGTGAGTTCCAAGCTGCGTTTGCGGCGTCCGCTTACTACGGTGCGCGCCACGGCCCCAACGCCGAGGTGCCATCCACCGCGATTTGTGGCAAGGCGCGTCCGCCAGCGTGGCGCACGTTTGGAATGGTGTTCGCACGCCAATGGAAGCTCGTGCTCCGGGACAAGCGCTTCAACCGCGTCCGCGTCGGCCAAAACACGGTGTTTGGGCTCATCATCGGATCTCTTTTCTGGCAGGTGGGCTTTGGGCCGTCGACCGTGCCGGCCAAAGTCGGTCTCGTCTTTCTAACGATCCTCTTTACGTCCGTCACGACGATCTCCAACATCGCCTACACGATTGAAGTGCGCAACATCTTTCACAAGCAAGCGTACTTTGGCTTTTACCCGCCGTTGGCGTACGCGTTCTCCGAGTCGGTGATCGAAGTCGCGGCCGCGATGATTCAGGTTTTTCTGTTTACGATCACGTCGTACTGGATGTGCGGCTTTGCGGATCCGGACGGGTCCGGCGCGGCGTACGGTTTCTACTACGTGGTCGTCTTTCTCAACTCGGTGTGCATGTGTCAAGTGTTCAAGAGCGTGGCGTCCATGGCGCCAACGCCGACGGCCGGCGTCTCGGGCGCGTCCGGCCTCATTTTCCTCGAAATCGTCTTTTCCGGGTTTGCGATTCTGTACGACGTCATGCCCAAGGGCCTCTCGTGGATCTACTGGATCAATCCCGGCGCCTGGACCTTCCGCGCGCTCCTCATCAACGAGTATGGGTCGTCCGAGCCCGCATACGAGGCGCTCCAGCCAGCGTTCAAGCTTCGCCTTGGTGACTACTACTTGACGCTCTACGGTGTCTCGCTCGACCGAAGCTACCGCCTCAACGGTGTCATTTACCTGATCGGGTTCTATGCTGCCATGGTGCTGCTCGCGACAGCAGGGTATACCTATGTGCGCCCGCGTGTTGTGCGTGCGACCAAGCACCAATCGCGTCTGCAATATCAATTCAACAAGAAATCCCAGGCCACGTTTCGCGCGTCCGTCAAAGACGTCGTCAACAAGCACCCGGTCGAGTTTACCCCCACGTCGCTCTCGTTTCGAGACCTCTTTTACACCGTCCAGGTTCATCTGCGTGAATTGCAACCTTTGCGTAACCTCTGTCTTTAGATCCACCACAAGAAGGGCAAGGGCAAAAGCGCTGTCTCGGACACAGTCGTGCTTCTCCAAGGCATCCATGGCCACTGCCGGCCGTATACGCTCACGGCACTCATGGGCTCGAGCGGCGCTGGGAAAAGCACGCTCTTGGATGTGCTCGCGGGCCGAAAGAACACGGGGGTTATCAAAGGCAACCTGTACGTGAACGGCCAGCCGCTTACCAAGGCCGACCAAAAGCGGTTTGGCTACGTCGAGCAGACAGACATTCACTGCATGAAGACGACGCTCGACGAAGCCTTTCATTTCAGCGCACTCCTTCGGCTGCCCGAGAGCGCGCAGAGCAACGCCAACAACATTGTCGACTCGACGATCCATCTCTTAGAGCTCGTGACCGAGTCCAAGAAGATGCTTTCGGAGCTCTCGAGCGAGCAAATGAAGCGACTCACCATCGGCGTCGAACTGGTCGCGAACCCGTCGGTGCTCTTCTTGTACGAACGCCATTTGATTCACTTCTTATCATTTTTCCTATTTTTAAACCATGGATAGAGACGAACCGACGAGTGGGCTCGATGTGCACGCTGCCCACGTTGTCATGGTCGCCGTCAAACGCATTGCTGCGGCCGGCCGGACGGTGATTTGCACGATCCACCAGCCGAGTTTGTCGCTCTTCGAGTTGTTTGACGAGCTCATTCTACTGCAAGCGGGCGGGCGCACTGTCTACTGCGGCCCGATTGGGCTCGAAAGCGCCGAGCTCCTTCGGCACTTCGAGTCGATTCCAAACGTCCGCGCGTGCGGCTTGACTGAGAACCCCGCAACGTACATGCTTGACGCGCTCGCGGGCAATCCGTCGATCGACTTTCACGAAATTTACACCAAGTCGGAGATGCAAGCGCGCAACCTCCAAGCCATCACTACGGTCACGTCGCACAATGCACCGGCCTCGCACGCGCTTATCACCAAGTCCACCGAGCGCCCGTCGTCGGCGTTCGCGCATCAATTCCGCCTCCTCCTGCTGCGCACGGGGCGTAAGTATTGGCGCACCAAGGACTATAGTATTGGTCGCCTCGTGGTTGGCATCTTTGTCGCGTGCTTGCTCGGAATCCTCTGCTCGGTGCCTGAGCTCCAGTACTCGACCCAAGTGCAGTCGCAGCTCGGGATTTGCTTTATATACCCCATGTTCATGGGCATCATTTCTATCAACACGGGTAGACGACATGTCGCACTTGATACGTTGATACATGAACGGCGATGTAGGGCTGGCGGTCGTCGACGCCGAGCGCATGGTCTACTTTCGAGAGACCTCCTCGGGCATGTACGCGACGAGCCCGTACTCGATCGTGTTTGGCCTCGTCGAAATTCCGCTCGTGATGCTCAATGCTGTCATTCACGTCGTCATTTTCTACTACGCAGTCGGACTCAACACGGTCAACGCCGAGGCCTTTCCGTGGTTCCTCCTCTTCTTCTTCCTCTACACCTTGTACGCTACGTACCTCGGCCAGTGGCTCGTCGTGACGCTGCCGGACTTGCGCACGGCCACGATCCTCTCGGGGGCGCTGAGCTCGATTTTTTCGATTTTCAGCGGCTTTTTCATCCATTACGACAGCATTCCGACCGGGTGGCGCTTCCTCTACTGGATCTCGCCGCTGCATTACGTGCTCGAGGGCGTCTTTGGCACGCAGTTTCTATTGAACAACAGCACGGTGCTCATCGGGTCGCCGTCCAAAGTGCTCTCGCCGCACCCCGTCGCGGTCAAAGACTTTGTCACCGACATGTTTGGGACCTCGATCAAGTACGAGAACCGCGTCTACGATGCGCTCGCGCTCGTCGTCTGGATCATAGCGCTTCGCATTGGCAACGTCGTCTCGCAAAAGTACCTCTCGAGTGTGTCGCGCTAATCCATACTATCAATGCCAGCGATGTATTTTATTGCAATTGTCCGACTCATTGGACGTCAGATTCGGTATGCAACATGACATCCACCATGTCATTACAGCGCGCATGTACTCCGTCGAGGGTGTGCTGGCTGGAGGCTGCGTCTGCGACACGTTTGACGCACCCTCTCCAGTAAGCGAGCGTTGAAGGCGCAGAAACAAGAAGACGTTTTGTGGTTGATGGACGACGATGTACATATACCCGCTCTCGGAAACGAGACGGGACCATGTCTTTGAAGTGGAACGCGGGACTTGAGAGTATAACCAGGTGCGAACCTCTGCTATCACGTACGATGGTGGTCGGACTGTGACGGAGCACAAGGCCAAGGATGACACGTCAGCCGCTTATGAAGAGGTGAATAGCACAGCAGAGGCATATCGATGTTGGACAATCCCACTATGTAATGACCCTCAACGGACGTCGATGATCGTATTCGGTGAGAGCTAGTTTGAGGGAGGTTTCGACCTTGGTCGCGGTTGGTCGCTCTTCTGCGTTCGGATGCCAGCACTGCGCCGCGAGTTGGCTCATCCACTTGGGAACCGACGGGTCCATTGTCGGCCGTACGCCACTTTTGATGCCATTCTCCACCTTGTACATGTCTGTGACACATGTATCAGGGTACGGCTCGACAAGCATCGCGATCTCCGAGAGAATGATGCCAAACGAGTAAATGTCGGCTTTCTTGGCGTGGACCGCACGGCCGGCAAGGATCTCGGGTGCCATCCACTTCCATGTCCCGACGTTGTAGACTTCGTTGTAGCCCGTAGCGTCGGCCGTGCGCACCGACTCGCCAAAGTCGACGATCCGGATCTCATTCTCGGGTGTGAGCATGATGTTGGACGACTTGAGGTCCAAGTGCTCGATGCCGGCCTTGTGGAGCTTTGCGATCGCGTGGATGATCTTGAGCGCCATCTTGCAGCGTTCGTCCACGGAAACGTCGCTTGCTGTTTGATGTACCAGAGTTCCTTGGAGAGGTCGTTGCCGGGTACGAGCTCCATAAGGTAGGCCGAGGAATCGGCATCGAGGTTCGCAATGAACCGCGGCACGTACTCTGCCTTCTCTTTTGTTAGCCTACGAAGACACCCTCACGTCACATCTTTTTCAACTCAACAATGGTTGTCGTCTACCTCGCCAGTAGCTCCATTTCGCGCCTGAATTTGTTCACCATTCGGATCTTCCTAAACGTCGGGAAAGGTCCTCTCCCATCCTCGAGTCGGAGTGTCTTGAGCGCGCACTTTACGCCCTTGTAGTAACACAAGCTGACGACACCAAGCCCACCCGCGCCCAACGGGGCGTTGTCTGGGTCGAGTTCGAGCGCGGCGTTCACAGTAGGCAATGATGGTGCTACAAAAACACACACTTGAGGACTTTGCAGTCGAGAGACCAAAGCGCGTACCGGCACATGTCGGTGCGTGGTGCGTTGGAAGCTCAGGCGCTGACGTGACCGTGCACTCGACGACGAGCTCGCGCAAGCTCGCGACGACGTCGTCCATGCTCGGGCGCTCGGACGGCGTGAACGACACGCAGCGCTTGGCGAGCGCCTTGAGCGCAGGCGGACATGCCTCCGGCATCTCGATCTTCGCCAAGCCTAAGGGCACGCGCTCTCGGATCGCAACGGCCGTCAGCGTCGAGCTCGCGTACAGCCGCTCGCGGGCGTAGAGTTGGGCAATTAGTGCGCCGAACGCGTAGACGTCCGACGCTTTCGAGAAGGTTCCCGCTCCAAGGACTTCGGGCGCAGCGAACGGTAGCATGGCCGGCGACACAATGGGCAGCGGCGTGCTTGTATCGTGTATGTGACGGGCGGCACCAAACTGACCGAGTTGGAGCTGTCCGTGGCTGCCCACCAAGTAGTTTTCCGGTCGTAGGTCGCAATGGATCCAGTCCCGGCCGTGGACGTCGCCAAGCCCTTGCGCAGCGCCGAGCAAGAGGAGCCGGCGATCGGCGTCCGTGAGAACGCGATTGAACGACGCATCGCGCAAGAGCTGCCAGAGATTGTCGTCTTCGCTCGAGTGTTCAAAGACCACGGCTGGCCGGCACGAAGCAAAGTACGCGACACCCCACATGTTGATGACAAACGGCGACTGAACACTAGTGCGCATGCATGAGGAACGCCGTCGACACATTACATGGCGTCGCCAAGGTGTACCGGGCAAGAAGACTCACTTCCCGTAGCAGTGGCGCATAGATATCAGGAGGACGCACGTTCGCCTCCAGGTCGGGCCGCTTGATCAACACCTTTTGCGACATGTACGTGCCTTTGATGGTCACCGTTCCGGTGGTGCCGTCCGAATGACTGACGCTCTGCTCCGCCAGCCGTGTCGTGTCGAGCTCGATCAAGTTGATGTCGCCGTCTACAACATGATGCCATTCAAGCATCGAGTACAAAAGCGCTGCAACGAACCCATCGCAAGGTCGAGCGGGGCGTGCACCAGCAGATGGTCGAGGCGTTCGAGCGTGGCTTGCAACGTCGGGCGCTCGGCGGGCGAGTGGCGTAAGCAAGCAGCGATCAGCAGCACGAGCCCTGTCGGGCAGTCGCCGCGCGCGCCACGCGTGATCAGAAGCGTTTGCAGCGCCAGCTCCCTGTCTTCGTCGCGGTGCGGCTCGTGGCTGGTCGCGATCTCGTACAAGAGCGTCCCAAACACAAACACGTCGGTGGTCCACGTGAGACCGACGCCGCCGGGATGCAGCTCGGGCGGGTACCAGCTAAAGACGCCGTCTGCGCCTTTGCGCCGACCACCGACATTCATAAACTGGGGCGTCTCCAAGTCTGGCTTGAGAAACACGTTGTGCGAGGTGACGTCGACGTGCCGAATGCCACGCGCGATACAGTCGAGGAGGCCGACGAGGATCGCACGGGCGACTTTAATCTTGCGCTTCCACAGGTGCGGGTCGTCGTGCAGCCATTGGTTGGCGATCACATCATGGAGAGACCGCGAGCCGTCACAGTCCACCACGAGGCACGGGACAGTCTCTTGGACTTGGCTCAAAGCAGCGCTGGCGATCTTGTCGCTGTTGACACTACCGTGGCCAAGCACCCGCGGCGTGCAGACGTCCGACTGAGCCCTAGTATAAAAACGTGTGAGAGGAGCTGTAGTACATGGACTCGACCAAAGAACGCGGGCAAGGTGCTGTGTAAACGCGACATCGGCCGCGTAGTTCATGCGATGGATAATGACGTCCTTCCCGTTGTACACGCCTCGCCGAAGCAAGACGCTGCCATCCGTGCCCTCGACTTCTGCCGTGCACGAGAGCAATGTCGAGTCCAGAGCCGGCACATCGTACATCGTCCAGAGCTCCGAAAGCGTCGCAGGCGTTGGTGACATGGATGCATCGACCGTCGTTGCGACAATGGGCGTCTTGGCTAATACCGGCGTGTCTTCTGGGGCTGACTCGAGCGCTTTCGCCACCGACAGCCGCACTCCGTGGTGGTCGTTGACGTAGACAACGCCGTGGTGCGCGTTGTGGCGCTCAAGCTCGTGGATGACGTCGCTAATGCTGGTGTACTTGGAAGCGTCGTTGGCAAGACCGAGGAGCCACGCCGGAGGTGCCGGCATGGCAAACGAGCAGCCCTTTTGGAGCTCCGTCGCACGCGTCAAAAGCTCTCCCAGCACGTCCAGTAGCGCCAGTACGTCAGCTCTCAAGCTCGCGTCCTTCGCGTGTGACTCATGGCTGCCGAGACCACAGAGCTTGATGCTCCCATGCGATGTGACGAGGACGCACTGGGAAGACAGTTGGGTGTGGGCAATACCATGGGCGTGGAGGTGGGCGATCGCCATTGCAAGCCGCCATGTTATGTGCGCGACCGCGTCCGAGGCGAGGGACGACGGATGAATGAGGCTCCGAAGGTAGACGCGGAGGTTCTTGGAGGCTGCGAGGAACGGCAGCACGAGCGTCTTGCACTCAGGGGTCTCGACGATGCCGATGGGCGTAATGAAGAAGCTGCTGTCCGACAAGAGGACCTCGGCTTCTTCAGCAACGCGGTCGTGGCTCTTGAGAAAGACAAGCTTGTTGTCAAGGTAGGTTTCGCCACCGTCTTCCTCGATGGTAGACGCATCCAGCAGCACAGGTTGGCTGGCGGTCATCTCGTAAATGACGCGACAAGGACGGTGCCAGCTTGTTTTGTGCCGAGTGATAGGGATGGGCCCTTCCGGATAGTTTATGCGGATCACGAAGCATGTAGTTTCGTATGTGATGTGCTGGGTACACCGGGGTACAGAAGGTTCATGGGCTGCGGCGGACAGGAAAGCGCCAACGACGGACAAAACTTTAGTACACAGGTGCATTGTCGACCCTTCTTGATGAATGAGGTGTGCAAAAGTGCAATCCTAGGTAGCTGACGTGCAGACTGGTCGCAATGAATACGAGTCGCTGGTGCTGCCACGTATGCCAAGTTGCGTGTGCTTAGATTCAAGTGAAAGGTCGCCGGATGCCAGAGAAGGCGCTGAACAAGGACCTTGCCATCAAGGCCTTCTGGACGCTCGTGATCAAGCAAGATGTACCTGGCGTCGACGCGATCGTGACTCAGTACCCCCATTTCCTTCCGCCGGACCTTCGGTACCCACCGATGCTGCACTGTACCGGGCTCCACGTCGCCGTGCAAAAGAACAACGAGCCCCTCGCGGCCCTCTTCCTGCGACTTGGCGTTCACATCAATGCCCAGAACAAGGTGTTCTACACCGCAAACGAGCCCAATAATCAAGCATTTTGATTAGGCGGGTGCGACGCCGCTGCACCTCGCGTGTCGATTGGGCTTTGCGAGCATGGTCCGCTATCTCCTCCGGCATGGGGCCGACTACGCCGTCCTCGACGCTGTACCACTCGCGCATCGTGAGAAAAAGGGATATCTCAACGAGTGCGTTGTAGCAAATGCACTCGCCGTTCGAGGTCGCGACGTGGTCCGTCCTGCAAGACGCCCTTCTCTCGCCTCTCCAGACCCAAGCCGCGGCTCTTTTGGCCAGCGAGGCCTGCGCAGTACGACATGCCTTCTTCTCGCGTACTTTTCACAAACCGAAGTAGCGCGAAGACGCTGCGCGACTTCAGAGCGAGATTAGTCGCACCACCACAGCGCTGGAAGGACTGTACATGGAGTGGGACGACATTCAGAGCCAGGGCCTTGAAGAATTGGCCGTGCGGCATCTCAAACAAAAGAGCTTGTTGACCAAAAGAAGCGTAGGCGTACCGAGCGCAGTCGGATATCGAAGATGCGCTGCGCCTCGAATTGATTGAGCTGCGGCGAACCTTGCAACACTGCGACGCCGACCGAGCAACAAAGACCGAGCAGGGTTCCGCAGCCTGACACGACAGCGTCACGTGATGCAATACCATTAGGAGCTGAACAGCATGCACAACTCGAAGACGTGCTGGGGCGGTACCGCATTGCCCTCGACTGCGCAGCGAGCGCCGCGATCGAGCTCCAGCACCAGCAAGATGTGCTTGCGACTGCGTACAGCGTCAAGGTCCATTTGGTCGTTCAGCTTTGTTAGTTGAGATGCACTTTGTCGTAGTAGAGTGCAAAGTGGGCCATCTACTCGGACAAGCTCGGCGTTGTCGATGCTATGGCCAACGCCCCGAACGACATTGACGTGCAGCTCTGGGGCGCGAATCTTCTCTCCCACCTCGCCCATGGTTCGCGCAGAGAGGCCGCACAAGGTTTTACGAACATAACTAGATCCACAGACGCCGCACGAGCTCCTCGTCAAGCAAAATATGCTGCGCACCGTGCGCGACACCATGGAGCGGTTTCCCTTCCACGCCAAGATACAGGTTGCTGCCTTCATCGTGCTACTTGACATTCAGACGTTCCTAGGAGCATGCGATGGAAGCCATAGGCGCGCTCTGTGATGCACTCCGTAGGCAGCATTGTATAGTTCGAATGTCTCGACCATGCATGTAGCGACTGCGTGCGAGCTCTGCATGCAAGAACGCTTCATTGAAAACATCCAAGCCGCCCAGCGCCAGTTCACACCCGACGACGCCTTTGCCAGGTCCATTCAGTGGAGCCTACACCCGCGGCGACATAGCTCATGGTATAGTCATTGCGTCTACGCTCTGCGGGCGCTCTTCATGCCCCGAACGCCATCGCCGCACCCTGTGTCTCAAGTGCACCTCAAGTTCATGTGCAAGTTTTGTGCCGACGACAATGCCTTTGTCGTCGACTTGCTCGCCAAGTGCCGGAGCTCCAAGCTCGTACATACATTCATGGACTGGTGTCAAGAGCTTATAGCTTTGTAGGTGCTCTACCACGACGCTCTGCCCGACCTGGCGGGTCTCCTATTTGTCCTTGCAAAATACAATGCCAGACAGGTCTTTTTGGAGCGCGACGCACTGGGGTAAGACGTCGTGCCAACGACCGATATCGCATAACATCCCACGTAGGCTTCGCACCGTCCTGGATATCCTCGTGCATGTCTCTGTCGACGAGGAAACCGTGCGCAACCTCTTGGGCATTGCATCGCTCTTGTCGCTTGCAGGTCGACGCAATACGCGCGCATACGGGGCATAAACAGTCCATGGTAGATGTGCGATGTCCCGAAGAAGACACGCTTCCGCCGTGCTACATTTCATTTGGATTGCCCAAGGTCTTCTTGTTGTGTACGCTGTTTTTGTGACAGTATGGTAGGTGATTCCGCTCCTTCAAAAGTACGCTGGGAACCCAGACGTTGTCATGTGGGGCATTCGCTTCCTTCGCAACCTCGCCGAGCGCAATGGTAGCCTTTTCACGTCTCTTTTTAGATGTTGATGGGTTTTCTAGTCGTCGCCAAGGACCAAGTGAGTCGCAGCGGCATTGAACACATCCTCACCGACCTCATTGCCGCGTGCGCGTCGACGTCGATGCGCATCTCGATTTTGCAGCTCATCCACGTGGCATTTGTGACCAACTACGACCGTACTGTCCCTCGTTCCATAGTGACGTCTGATGTCAAGTATGTAGGACTGAACCAAGTCGAAGAGCTATCGAGCATGGTGCTGGACGGTGTCCGGGACTGCTTCTTGACACACCAAAACAGCGTCACGCTCCAGGAGTGGGCCCTGAAAAGCCTCGTCGTCGCGTGCAAGCATCGTGCGCCGTAGACATCAAAAGAAGTCGACTCAACGCAACTGGTTGTAGCGTCGAACCTTACGTACCTCATGGCGTCCCGTGACGACCTCGAGGCGTGCCTCATGGACATCTTGACACCACTCGCGCGTCAAGCGCCCGATGCATTCGACGCGCGGCGCTTCAACGCGCTTATGCTCTGGGGTCTCCGCTTCCTACTCGTCTACTATGAATATGGTTCGATGCTTGCATCGCAAAAGGTGGCACGTGGACAATACACTGTCTTGTAGAGGGCAGCGTGGGCACCTCGCTGCACGACCTCGCAAACTCGCACGACGCGTGCAGCGTCCTTTTCGCGGTCGACAGCTTCTGTGACAAGCACCGCGAGCCCACGACAGCAACGATCGCGAACCTCGTCACCGTGCTTCGGAAAGTCGTGCAGTGCACGTGCCGTCAACGATCTGTCCAGTAGTGCGGCCACGTCATCATCTTGAATAAAGTATGTCGTAGTGAAGGTAGTGACGCTTCGGGGCTTTTTGTCCTTGTGGCTTGAAGAAATCTCGCGACCACGATTTCGATCGAGTATGAGCTCGTTGCATTTACATCGCTGTGTGATTATGAAGAGACGACATGCATGTGGCGCGGACGGGACGGAAGTGATTGCTAGTCGCTACGTCTCTCTACTACTAGTAGCACACTTTCGAGAGCACGTCCTTGTACCATCTCAGATTTTTTTGCAATCTGCATCGATGGAATAGACCACGCATAGACATCTTTAAATTGTGGCGACCATGAATCTTCTTCCACGGTCGACTGGAAACGCCGAAAAATACCATCGAAATGTCTTTACCCGCGCCAAAACTTGGTATGGGCTTCGGGGTTGCGACCGAGCTGGTCGTCGTTGAGCGGCACGACGTAGCCTGGTTGGCGCGACGCGCTAAAGTACCCGAGCACGGCGGCGTCGCGCGCCGACGCAAGGCGGTACCCATACACATGTGGCTGCGCCGCGTCGCAATCGTAGTGGTCGCCATGACGCGTGCGAATCCCCGAGAGCTGCAGAATGCCCACGTCCGTCCACGACACGTTTTGGGGCAAGCGGCAGTCGATGGGCACCGGGCGCCGCGCCCGCTCGAGCGTCGACGCTGTCGGCGTCTTCTTGTTGAACCAATGAAACATGGCAAAGTCCGCGAACGGCATGCATCCCGTCATCTTTTCGATCGCGGCCTCGCGTTTCACGTAATCGCGTCGGCCCAAAAACGTGATGATTTGCGCGACGAGGCTGGCGGTGGACGCGTCATCATCCAATGGCACGCCACGCTCGTACGGCGGCGTGCTTAGAAACTCAAGCACGCCACGCACGAGGCACTCGCTAAAGACCGACGCGCCATGGCGCGTCATCGCGCAGAGCTGCTCTTCGTAAGCAAACACGAGACCGCGCGCGACCGCATCACAAATCTAGTCGTGTGCTCCTTGTCGCTGCCGACACATGGGAAAAGTGTACCTCGTCCATTTCGGAAAAGCTGTTGGCATTGGACGTGATGTTGGCGACGCGATCTTCTTCGCGCTTGTCCGAGAGCGCTTGGACGCGGTTCGTAATGCACCCGAGGACCATGTTGGCGCATGGAAACGGCACCGACTCGCTGAGTAGCGTCATGTACTGCGCGGTGCGGTCGCCGTCCGAGTACTTTTCACGCGTGACCATGCCACTCGCGAGCGCCTTGGACGCGACAAAGACCTCGTTGATCTTGGAAAAGATGCACGAGTACACCATCGAGTACGTCGGGTTCTCCTCGATGTACTGCTTCTCGCGCAGAGCCGCTTGCTTGGCGTCGTACTCGGCCATGAGGAGCTGGGACTGCGCCTGGAGGGCGTAGATCTGCGTGTGCATGTCTTCCGACATTTCTGCCGCGCTTTTGGCTTCCTCTCGGATCGCAGCAATGCTCTTCTCAAAGCCGGCCTTGCGCTCGCGCGCCTCGGTCTTCAAGACGTCGATTTGGCCCGCGAGCGCTTGTGTCGTCGCCTTCAACGTCACGACGTCTTGCTGCACCGTCTGCAGCCCCTCTTCGAGCTGGCGCTGGTCTACAGTCTCTCACATGCGGACGCCGTGCGTGGCATTTTCGTCATTGTCGTACCGCGGACTTTCTTCTCTTCTAGAATGCGGTTGATGGTTTCAATCTGGGTGTCAATCGCCCGCGTGTTGCGCTGCAGGTTCTGCTCCGAAAAGGTCTTTTGCTGCTCGACCATGCGCAGCTGTGCTTGCGCCGACTGCTTCATGGCCGGCACAGCCGTTGCGATTTGCCGCTTGTACATGTCGATGCGCTGGGTAAAGCCCATGGCTTCGGTACGGTTGATCGTGGCCTAGCCGCGCCGTCGGTCACCGACCATGTATAGCAGGCGTACCAGCTTGTCGCGCTTGGCGCGGAGCTCGTCGATCGCTGCCCAGAGCTCTTCGCTGGCGTCCTCCAGCGTCCACTCGCGGTTGTCTGCCATATTTGCTTGCTTTTCAACTCTGCTTGGCCTCAGATCTTGGAACGATTTGTTGATGTTGTTGAATTACCAACCCGTTCTAAAGCGCGCACCTCGAAACGCATCGGATTGGCTCATTTACAAAACCTAATCCGTGCTGCTTTAAAAAGCGCTCTTTAAACAATCGAGCATGCTCGCTCGAAAAGCTTGATGTGCAACGCTTTTATATTTGTGACTGGAGCGTGATGTGCAACGCTTTTATATTTGTGACTGGAGCGTGGCACGCCCACAACCCGGCTACAAGACTTCCTTCTTCTTCCTCTTCGTTGCTGTCTGCTGGATGTGTCGATCTACTCCTCGTGTGCGGGTGCGTCGTTCTGCCTGCTATACGTCCATCAGTGACGACAAGCGTTCAGCAAGCCCATCGTGCTGACGAGGGACAGGGACAGTGCTCTAGCTCTCTGCCGTGTGTTACTGTAGCAGCAGGTCGAACGGCCGCCATGTCCCCGCGCGCCTTGAAGGGTTGTCTTCTTCGTGGGCACTCGTTGCAGCGGAAGCTTGGTGTACTGGTACGTCCAAGGGTACCCAGCTGCGCAGAAGGCGTCCCTTCTAGATTTGAAGTGGTTGTAAAACACCACGAGCAAGTGAGAGCGCAGGGAGAGCGATCGAAAAAAAAGTACCGGTACGTCGATCGATCCCGACGGCCTTTCCAGCACATCTCGCGCCGCTTGCCTGGCACCCACTTCAGTACCTTGGAGGAAGGCGATCGTCGGAGACGCAAGAAGCCAAAACTGCAGAGTACTACAAGTGTAGTACTATTTACGAAGGGGGCAGCGTCTCGTCGACAGCAAAACCGATCGAGCGTGTACTGTACAGCCGAGGGGGCCGTTTCTACCCGGTACTGTAAAGCATCATCGCTTGGTGCAATGTTTGGCTTGTCGTACGAGCGAGCTGGTGCGGTGTCGTTCTAGTTAGTCGATGCCGTCCGACTAAATTGCATTTCCGTCGAACGCGTTGGTTTGGAACGGCCGGAGATCTTGGTCGCCCTATTTTTTGTCGCCCATACAAAACGCAAGAGCTTTCGCGTGGGCGTAAGCCAGAGGGTGGATCTCAGACGGCGATTTTTCCCAGACGCAGCATGAAGCTCGCGGCCTTCCTCAGCTCGACGCCATCGTCGCGCCCGACGATGAAGAAGATGGAGCCGCCCCCGTCGGCGCTGCAGAAGGACTGGGAGAAGAAGAGCGCGCTCGAGACGATCGCGATCGGTACGTCGGTCGACGACGCAGCATCATCATCCATGCGGCGATGCTAGATGAGAAGGCGATCAACTACTTCCGGAAGCTCCCGATCACGACGTGCGTCATGGAAGGGCGCATGATGAAGTACGACCTCGAGCCCATGTTTGTGCGCAATGCGTTCCGGCACGGCAACAGCCTCTCGGTCACGGCCGCGCTCGACCTCATTGCGCAGGGGACGGAGATCATGACGACCGAGTTCAACATCCTCAAGCTCCAAGCGCCCATGATCGGTAGGTCCACGATCGCGCGATGGGATGGTCCTGACATACCATGTAGTCGTTGGCGACTTGCACGGCCAGTTCTTCGACTTGCTGCATCTGCTGCATGTCCATGGCGACCCGAGCCCGGCAAACCAGTATTTATTCCTTGGCGACTACGTGGATCGTGGTCCGTCGTCGTGCGAGATCATGCTGCTCCTCCTCGCGTACAAGATCAAGTTTCCCAAGTACGTGCACCTCCTTCGCGGCAACCACGAGTGCCGGAGCGTGAGCACGCACTACGGGTTTCGCGACGAGTGTCTTCGCAAGTATGGCCTTCTCGTGTACAACCGCATGGTCGCATGCTTTGAGAGCATGCCCCTCGCCGCGACGATCGAGACCTCGTACGGGACGCTTCTTGCGCTTCACGGCGGCCTGTCGCCTGACATTGACACGGTCGACGAGATCAACGACCTCGACCGCTTCGTCGAGCCCAAGCCGTCTGGGCCGCTCTGCGATATCTTGTGGTCAGATCCGTCCAAGGACAATGATCAGCACGACGACTGGGCGCCCAACCCGATCCGCGGCTGCTCGTACATGTTTAGCGAGCACCTCGTCCGGTCGTTTCTCCAGCGCAACAAGCTTCTTTCAATCATCCGCGCGCACGAGGTATTGCGATAGAGATGATGCTGTGAGGCGCTAATGGCGTGGTGTCTGTAGATGGAAGAAACAGGTTTTACGAGCACTACGCCAAAGGCGTCTCACTCGACGACTTTCCGCCCGTCGTTACCGTCTTCTCCGCGCCCGAGTACTGCAACGTGTACTCGAACATGGTACGCTCACCTTAACAAAGCGAAGAGTCATGACGTCGGAGCATAGGGCGCGACGCTCTACTTGACGTACGAATGGACGGGCCAGCTCGAATTCGTCCAGCACAAGCGTGCCCACACCGAGAGCAAGATCACGCACGCCAGCGAGGTCAACGCCGTCTCCGAGTTCCTCGCCGAGACGCTGCCGTTTTTGCCCATTTCGTTCTTGCAACTCGTGTCGCTCTGCAGCCGCCTTGGCCCTGGCCTGCACGTCGTGCGCTCGTGCAATGCGTCGACAGCTCTCTTACCGAGCAAGAAAAAGAAGCCGCACATCTTTGCGACCGGTGGCTTCATCTCCAAGCTCATGGCGCGTCGCAAGTCGTCGCGTGCGGAGCGTGAAGAGCCCGAGATGCCACCACCGCCGATTCAGACGCGACCCAAGGTCGCTGCGCCGCGCAGCAACAAATCCATTAGCACGACGCCCGTGAGCAAGCGAGGATCGGGCTTCGTCCCGCCCTCCGAAATGCACCCCGCGGCTGTGCACCCGCAGCAAAAGGTGTGTTTTACCGCCTTGACCACGAGCTTACATGCCACGTAGATTGCATGCATCAAGGTGTCTTTGCGCATTGCCGAGCTTCAAAATCAAATCTTCCAGAGCGGGTCGCGCCCCGGCTTACCCATGTGCCAACCGACAAAGGCGTCACCGCAAGACGACGACGACAGCGCGACGCAAGATGAAGAGGAAGAAGAGGTGCTGCCCAAGCGCCGCACACGGTCGTTCCATGCCGTCGACAGTCAAGACACGCGTGTGGCCCAAATCCGTCGTCAGTGGCAGATCAAGGCAAACGAAGAGTCGGAGAAGCACCGCGTCGCGTCGTCCGTGCCGTCGCGCGTCTTTCTGCATCAGCGACGCCCGAGTGTTGACAAGCTCACGGGTCAGATCGACATTATGAACGTGCTCCAAGTCTGGGAGCAGCGCAAGAACAACATTCAGAGCGCCCACGCAGCGATCGAGACGGAGAGTGTTCCCGTGTACAAGAAGGTGCCGTCGCTTTTCCAGCATGCTTTTTCATCTCACGCGATGCATTATGTATAGCAAATGGGCGCCGACGTCTTTACGGACGAAGAGTGGCGAGCACTGAAGCTCTACTTTTACATGGCGACACGGGACGACCAGGGACAACTGACCAAGAAGAAGCTCGGGTTGCTCCTGGCCGACCAAGACAAAGGTGGGTCTTTCCTCAAGCATACAGAAGTATGTACGGACGCATGCGTTACTAGATGCATATGCGACCCAAGACGAACTGTCGACCATCCTCGGGGCCATGGACAGCGACGAAGACGGCGTGATTGGCGAAGCCGACTTTTTGCATTTTGCGTATCGCGCCAAGCAGTCGGAGATGCGCCAGCCGCACCTCGTGCGACGCTTCTCGGGGTAACGACGCAACTTATTTTCTTATCTATGACGATGCTCATCCTCCGTGCTGTTGATTTCTCGCACGCATGGTCACGTTGAACGTCTTGACGCCAACCGTACCGGGCACCGTGTACGCACCAGGCCCAATGAGCTGGTGCGGCTTGGTGGGCTTGCGCTCAAAGCGCTGCTGGAGAGGAAGCGTGGACCGGATTGTGTTGCCGCGCGTTCGGTGGCTCGGTGCACCACCAACAACTTGGTCGCGCGGCGAGACGACCTCGTACTGTCCGGGACCTGGCACTTCGCGGTACATGGTGTCGGCGCCAATCTCGCTGCGCGCACCCTGGCTCAAGAAGGGGACCTTCAGAAATGGGTTGACCGCAACGCGGTGCGATGGGACGTTAACAAGGTCGTAGTCGCCGACGGCCGGCGCCGCGCACTCGCCAACGATATGGAACTGCGGCGCATGGTTGTGGCCCTTTGGAAACCTACAACGCCACCGTCATGCACGCAGCATGGCATCAATACCTACCGGCTCGTCGTTGAACGAAAGGACGACGAGGTGTAGACGCGCTGGCGGCGCACACCCGGCGGCACCGGCTCAACAATATTGGCGTCGGCTGTGTACTTGCCGGGGCCAGGCAGCTGCTCTTCGGCCTCGAGCGCCTCGGGCGTGAGGTTCCAGAGGAAGCGCTCGGTGGTCGAGCCAAAGACGCCGTTGCGGCCCACGTGTTGCTTCTGGCGCACCGCCTTTTCGAGTGTGAGGTCGTGGCCGGCGGGGTTGTACGAGCCCGGGCCCTAGACAGTAGTGGTGTCTCGATATGGAGCAAGTGAACCGTACGGTGGCATAGGTGGGCTTGGTTTTCGCCAAGCACGGACGCTCCGAGATCGCTTGGAACCCGACCGCGTCGTCTCGAAAGCTCTTTTTCGAGTGCAGCCGGCGCCGCTGGTCGTACGTCTTCTTGTCGACGTACGTGCCGGGTCCGGGTGTTTGGTTGTACGTGGGCTGAATAAACGGTGTGTTCATGTTGGACGCAATGTTGGCGCGGCCAGCCGTGGACCCAAACTGCTCCTTCTTGACGCCTTGGACCTACTTCCATATTATTGTCTTTGAGTTTGCTTCTGTTGCGGTGGTCGACCTTGGGCTTTGGATTGTGGCTTTGCTCTTGGAGCGCCAGCAAAATGGCTTTTTCCTGATCCTTCTCGATACGTCTCGGCTCTGGCAGAATGGGCACTTTGGAGGCAAAGACAGCGTTGGGCCGGTCGCTCTGTGACGCCTGCGGCCGCAACTTGGGCGCATACGTGCCGGGACCCTACATTGCCATATTCGAGCTATCGCAAGAGGTCGTTGACGCAGACGTACGGGCACATCTATTCGCGGCGAGAGCTCTTCCCAGACCTCGCGCTTCACGGTCGACTTGAGACTGGGCACGGTCGTCGCCATGTCCGCTGTCGGCTCCTTTCGCACGTTGTAGCCCGCGGGCCCCACCGTGTCTTGGCCCAAACCCGAGTACGTGGACGCTGGCGCCGTGTGCCGCTTCAAGACGCCGTTCTCATCGGCCGTGTAGCCGTAGCTCTGATCCTTTCGCGGAATCGTGGGCACACCCGGCTGCATGCCCGGTGTATTGAACTGCTGCGGACGCGACGGCACAGGTGCCGCAGGCGCAGGTAGCTGCTCAATGTCGGCCGTATATGTCCCTGGTCCAGGATTGTCTTGTACGGTCGACGCTTTGTAGATGGAGGACCCCGGGGCATGCGGTGCAAACCGGGACACTTTAGTGGCAAAGGCGTTCATGGCTGTGCCGTTGCCATGCCCCGCATCCTTGACGTAGGCCCCGGGGCCTATGCAGCACTTGCTAGACATGCCAGATATTGCATCTACCTGGCGTCATGGCCGAAGTGCCCGTGTTCTTGTTCAAATTGCGCTTGTCCGAGCTGCTAAACGCCGAGTAGCTAGACACCGGGCTTGCTTCAGCAGAGAAGTAGCAATCGTTGCAGTCCACCTGGGCTGGACGGTCTTGGCAAGCAGGTCCGGTGGGGCATATGCGCCGGGGCCGACGACCTCGGGCGTAAACTTGGTCGAGAACGACGTCTTGCGCTGGGACCGGGTCGTCGCCATCGCCGCTGTGCGTTGTTGTTGGTGCCGCCTAAAAATACAGCCAACGGCTGATTGGGCATACGTGGCACGCTCCGTGATCAGCGCACAGAAAAGGCGATCCAGCGTATCCGTGCGACGTCGTGTCGTCAGCCGCCTCTCTTGGTTCGATGGTCGGCCCCGCGCTGGCCCGTCAGAGGCACGCCAGCCTTTTGTGCATAGCGCCTCGTCTCGCCCGGGTTCTTTAAACAGATGTGCTGCAATACCTTTTGCTGCCATGCCGCTTGGGTTTTACGCTCACCGTGCTTTGTGGCCAAGCAACTCGGTCGGCCTTTCATGGGGCTGTCGTTGGCATCGACATGGCGTCTCGGCCGTGGAGGCGCCGCCCGAACGGCCCTTCCCGCGCGCTCGGTGTGTAATGTCGTGTGACCAATGGCCGTTCGAAAACTTCGATCGCGGCATACAAAGCTCAAGATGTGTATCGAAGACGTGTTGCAATCTTCGCTGGCTGATTTGGCATTTCTGTGTACTCGCCAACTTTCTCCCTTCTCTTCGAGACGGGCCGAAGCGCAGCCGCAGCCAAGACGACGCGGCCCCTCTCGTACATGACCAGCGTCGCTCTCGGCAAAGAATCTCTTTTCCTCGCCAGCCCGCACGTGTCCTTCCTCGCCCTCGCGCAGTCGTTCCGGATTCCCCACACGCCGTGCAGCAAGTCCAGCATGGTCGCCATCCAGACTCCGTTCACGGACCTCCGCGTGCTCGCCGACGCGCTCGACAAGTCGCCGACCAACGACGCGCCCAAGCTCACATCCGCCGCGACGTCGTGGAAGAGCCCCACGCACGAGAACGAAGACCGGTCGCTCGTGCACCATGGTGACCGATACGCCCTCTTCGCCGTCATGGACGGCCATGGCGGCGCCTTGGCCTCCGAGTACGTCAAGACGCACCTTGTGAGCGTCATCGACGAGCAAAGTGAGATTACAAAGGCGAGCCTCGAAACCGCTGTCGCGACGCTTGAAGCGCGCTTCAACCAGATCGCGGCCGACGCCAGCGACTACAGCGGTGCTTGCTTTGTCGCGCTTCTCGTGCTCCAAGATGGCTCGCACCGGCGGTTCGTCATGAACCTTGGCGACTGCCGCATCGCGGCGCTCGAGGTGTCGCCGCAAGCCCACCCGAAGCGGCAAGTCCACGCGCTGTCCACGGACCACAAGGCGAGCTGCCCGCTCGAGAAGCGGCGCATCCTCGTGGCTGGCGGCTCCGTCGTCGGTGGCCGCGTCGCCGGCGTCCTAGCTCCTTCCCGGTCCATTGGCGACATTGACATGAAGGCCAAGGGCATGGAAGGATGGGTCGTCGCGGTCCCCGAGATCTCGGAAGGCAAGATCGCCCGTAACAGTATTTATGTCCTCGCGACCGACGGCGTCTGGGACGTCCTCTCCAACGACGAGGTTCTCGACATTGCCGAAGACGTGCTCGACGACGAGTACGAGAAGAACTGCCAGCGCGCAAGCGATGCGATTGCCAAGGAAGCAGTCGAGCGTGGCAGCCGCGACGACATTACGGCCATTGTCGTCCGCACGAGCTAAGACGCAGCAGCAGCGTCCCGTCCACGCCACCACAATTTCTACTAGTCCTTTTGTCTACCAGCAATAAAAACGTCGTGTATATTCGCCTTACCCAAGGAGAGATTGCCACGCTTCTTGGAACGTTGCGCCACGGGCCATGATGGCCCGAAGGTCCATCTCCAGCTCCGAGAGGCGATGGCTCTCAATATCGTAAATGAGTGCGAGGATCTCGAGGTTCGGGATCTCGGTCCGCGGCGCATACCCTTTCGCGGCCTCGAGCGTGTAGGACGGGACCTTCTCGAGCTCGACGAGCGGGTCGTTGGGCTCGACCGCCCGCATGTAGACGTACGAGGCAATGGTCTCGTGGTTCAGAATGACGGGGATCTTGACGCGCTTGTAGTAGCCGGACGCAACGGCCTCGAGGATGTCGAGGCCCTGCAAGCACGCGTCGTCGACCGTGTAGAGCTCGCCTTGGATCGGGACGCCCTCGCCGGGGATGTCGAGGAGGAACGGGACGCAGCGGTCGCCGCCGACGACGAGCGGGAAGGGCCCCGCGGTGGTCGCGACCCCGCGGAAGGTCGCCTTGCCCTTCTCTTCCGCGGGCTTGAGGTACACGTCGTGGTTGAAGAAGCCCCGCTTGAGCGTGCCATACACAAAGACGTCCGTCATCTCGTTGCTAGAGGAGCGCAAAAGCCAAAGTGACCGCTGATTCGCTGATATTGGCAGTTATTTCACACACCATTGGTCATAAGTCACAAGCATGCGGCCAATCGGCGTCGCCCGAGTGCGATGGGATTAGTGTCGCCACTCCTCGTCGCGCCTCATGACACTATTTCTCGTCACAGCATTTCTCGGCGGCTGGGATCGCGCTGCGACGCCCAACGTTGGCTTCATGCGGTCTTGCGGCGCCACTCCTGTTGTGCGTAGCTCAAAGCAAGGCGCAGGCGAAACGATCGCGCTCTAAATCGATGGTTGACGCCAGAAACCATCCTACACAGTATATGCTGCCACGCATGCGAAACAGCGTTAGTTATCCTTCAAGGCAAGAGGGCGGTCGGGCGTGCGACTGTAAATGGGCCAAGCGAAGCGATCCGTGACCTCCTGTTATATACCGTAGTACCACAATGGGAGCTCGCATCTCTGCCTGGGACCTCACTGGACGTCACGACCCTACGTTGCCGTGAGGATACACTATTCATGTATAACACTATTCCAATGCAGTGACCACCCCTTTTTGTCAACGAATACTATTTGTGGCGAGCGCGGCTTTCTGGCAGATCGCAATAGTGCAGGCCGACGATGCAACGGATGCTGGCGCTCGGGCAGCGCAGCCGCCGCCACTTGCTGCGGGCGCGCGCCTTCTCGGCGCCGGCCTTTGACGAGAACGTCCTCCTCCCGCTCTTCCCGCAGTCGACCCAAGATGCGATCCGACATGGCCTCAACACGCAGGGCTTTTGCATCCTGCGCGACTTTGCCTCGAGCGCCATTAGCCTCGCGATGCGTGCCGAGGCCGAGAAGCTCTATGCCGAGGGCCACATGTTCCAATCCAACTCGGTCGATGCCAACGGCAACGCGTACCCCAAGCACAACGTGTTTGCTTCCGAGCTCAACGGACACGAATGGGACTTGGCGCCAACGATCCTCCACTACACGCGGAGCGTCATGCTCCAGGCGCCCGAGATGCTCAATACCCTCTTTCCCGGCCTCCAAATGAGCTCGCGCGCGTATGCGTCCAAGCTCGCCGTGTCGCTAGGCGATGGCGCCTCCTGTACGTCCCCGAGACTTCTCTATGATGTTTCTGACGTCGTCGTGTAGATCCAAAGCACTGCGATACGGCGGGCCTCCCCGACAAGCGCAAGGTGACCATGGTCTACTACCTCAACCCGAACTGGGAGCCTGGCCACGGCGGCGAGCTGCGCGTCTTTGCGCCCAATGGCACCCATGTGGTGGAGCCACGCTCCGACACGCTCGCCGTCTTTTGGAGCGACCTCGTGGCCCACGACGTGCTGCCGTGCGAGACACCTGTGGAGAACATTGCGGCGCGGCGGTACGCGCTCACGCTGTGGCTGGTCACGGACAACCCAAAGCACATCAACGACAAGTCGCACCACCTGTACCCGCTCCGCCAGCACCATTTTCCCGATGCTGCATAAGAGGGTGATTTCAAGCACACAAAATACATGATTGTCTGATGTTTGCAGGACGACGATGACGACCGCTTGCACAGGTCATGCGTTCCTGGTTGTTTATCTCGTGATCTTGAACTTCTTGATCTCGGCGAGGAGCTTCTTGGCTTCGCCCTGGCTAAAGTGCTGGCGCACCGGTTCCAAGATCCTATGCAGCGCGGTGAGATGGCTGGTGGCGCGGGTAGGATGGCTGATGTGGACGTACTGGTTGAGGTAGTCGGTCAACGTCGGCTTCAAGTCACCCGGGTGGATGGCCTCGGCCGCGTAGTCGGCCGCCAACTCTTCGTACGTGAGGTACGTCCTAGAGATAAGAAGATGAGGAGATGGCATGCCGAGGTGATATGCATGTCGTCGCGTACTTGTCGCCGCCAAAGTCTTCCTTGCGCTTGACCGTGACACCCGTCGTGAAGAGCGGGAAGATGATATGCTTCATGTAGTCCATGATCGGGTTGTCGTTGACCTGGCCGGGCGGGCAGTACGCCTTCTTGATCTTGCGGCTCACGTCCGACGCCGTGTCTTCCATGAAGATGGCCGAGTCCGGGTCACTCTTGCTCATCTTCTCCTGGCCCTGCTTCAGGCCCATGAGCATGTGGTGGCTAATGATGACCGGCTTGTGCTTGATCTTGACTTCGTCGCAGTATTCGCGGGCCAACATGTTGACCTTGCGCTGGTCCAAGCCGAGCTGGCAAATGTCCGCCTTGAGGAAGAAGACGTCCGCGCACTGCATGCACGGGTACATGAGCTGCGCCGCGCTCATGTCGTCGGCCTCCTTGCGGCCCATGATCGTGCAGCAACGCTGGATGCGCGCAATGTTAAAGCGGCGCGCCACGTCAATGACACGCGTCCAGTACTCGTCCGCATGCGCGTTGATCTCGTCCGAGGCCCAGAGGAACTGGACGTTGTCCATGTTCATGCCGGCGGCCTTCCAGATCTCAATCATGTACTGGCCGACCTTGCGGATCTTCTTGAGGTCACCGCCCATCTTGTTGTTGAGGAGCGCAAACCAATCGGCGACCCAGAAGCGGAAAATGCAGCCCGCGCTCGTGAGGCGGTTGACGTTGATGACGCGGAGGATACCCTGGGCAATGTGCATGCGGCCCGAGGGCTCAAAGCCGTCGTAGCAGATCGGGTGGTCCTTCTTCTCGAGGAGGAGCTTGAGCTCTTCGTCCTTGATGCACTCCTCGCCGACGCTGCGGCAGATTTCAAAGCGCTCTTCGAGGCTCAACGTGCTTTTCTTCCACTCGCGGACTTCGGCGAGCTTGGACTCGTAGACGCGCGGCGCGGGCGCGGCCTTGGCCACCGTGGCCTTGGCCTCCTCGACCTTGGCCTTCGCTTCCAGCTGTACCTGGACTTGCTCGACGCTCGTGACTTCGGCCATTCTAATCCAACAATGACCGCAAAAGCCCTGGAGAATTTTCGCACCCAAATGCAGCTTGGCAACCGGATGGATTCCGGATACGCGGCTGCTCACTTTCGAGGAAGGGACTTGTGGCTCTGCGACGCCACGTCGAAGGGATGGTATATATCAGAGCGACGGGCCATTCTGGGCGTGCATGGAGCAACTGCGGTTCGTGGCGCTGTCGCTACCCCGGTGCCACGGCGTATGGACCGCACGCTTTCTCTTTGGGCTCTGCGAATTTGGCGCCATGTGATTCGCTGTCGAAACTGGATTGCCAGCATTTTGGCGAATCCGGAGCCGTCCATCGGCTTCCATTGATTCCTCCGCCGAGTGATGACGGTGGGCGACAAGCACGGCGTAAGCTGCCTATCGCATTGGGCTGAAGATTCCGAGGAGGTGACGCGAGCCGGAACAATCCTAGTGCGTACAGAGCCAGCGGCCGTCAAGTGCAGTCGGTGCAAGAGGGCAATGGTCTTGGTTATCACGCCTGGGATTGGTGCATGAAAGATGGCATTTTGGCCAATCCCGTGGCCGCTAACGCGGTGGCGTCCGAGATACTCTTTTGTGTCAGCGACAAGCAGTGCGGACGAGGACGGCGCCTCGACCGCACGGTCCGCACGAAGCGTTTAGCAGCGTCTCGTGGGGACACGATCGGAAGGCAGTACGTAGTGGTGCGTTTCTGTGGAGGATTGTAAATACTGCGGTTTGATTGGGTCGTAAATCGGTTATTTTCCCCAATGAAAAGTCGCCTTGGACGGCCACAGACTACTTTTGGGGTACTGCCGACGACATGGCCGACTACTCTGGCATCAGTCGACTGCGCCGCTTGTCCGAGCTCTTGGACCATGACGATGGCGAGAGCGATGGCGAGAACCACGTGCTGCCCGTGTCGGCTGTCGGCGTGTGCATTGGCGCCGCCGAGGACGAGACCATGGACGACGACGACGATGTGAACGTCGACACGACCGTCTGCATCGAGTGTCGCCACCAGCGGTCCGAGGTCTTTTGCGAGCAGTGCCATGACCACTTTTGCCGCCTCTGCTACGGTGGCCAGCACCGCAAGGGCAACCGGAAAACACACACCTTCCAGCCCATTCTGCAGTCGACGGACGACGCCCGCGAGAAGGTGCAGCTCCGTTGCGACGCCGACGCTCAGTTGCATTGTAGATCCAGCCTGCTGCGCCGACGGTGCCACTGCCGTCTACTGCGTCGAGCCGACCCTACGAAGGTGATGCCGATTCCTCCGACGACAGTGATGACAGCGGCAACTCGAGGCCCTCCCGCTTCCGCGGCTCGTCGTCGTCGCGCAATATCTGTACCTTGATGGGCTCATTGCTCTTAGGCGGACTGTCTTCGAAACAGCTCCCGTCGTCGTCGGCACATGCAGTCCCGAACGCGACCATGCGCGACCGCGCACGGTACATCCCCGTGCGCCTCACGTACGAAGAGCGCAAGCGCCTCCGGACGCTCGAGGCCGCGCTCAGCGTGTGTCACTACACGGACAAGATTGACACGCTGCTTGCGATGAACCCGTCGAAGCGCACGCGCCTCCAGCTGCAAGAAATCGCCGGCTTCCTTAGCGGCCTCGTCGTCTCGATGGACTACAAAGCCGGCCAGACGCTCTTGGACGAGAAGCAGTTTGAGCCGCTCGAAGGTTTCTTTGGCGACCTTTTCGAGCTCGGGCGGCGCTACAAGATCATGAACCCCGAGAAGATGCGCGGCGAGTACGGTGCGCTCATGTACCTGCTGCAAGACGCCGTGTCGCCTGCGATCCACGACCTCCTCGGCTTCTCGCCCGTCAAGCCGCTCAAGACGGTCTACGCTGTGCTCGAAGCGCATGGCGTGCTCGGCATCCTCGACCACCCGCTCATCGAGACAGCGACGATGGTCGTGGCACCCGAAGGCAAGTCGCGAGCCAAAATTCAGCAGCAGATCAAGGCCAAGGACGCGGCGATCAAGGAGATCACGCGGTCGTTCTTCTCGTCGAGCGTCTCGGCCGACGAGATCCAGCAGTGCCTCTACTCGATCGCGGACAACAACTACCATCTCTACTTTGAGCGGGACCCGATTGACCGCATGATCACGCTCCTCACCACGCACTTTCCGAGCCAAGATACGACGGTCGATGCCAAGTACTCGCTCGCGATCGTCTCGGGCAGCGACGGCGCGCGCCTCTCGCACTCGCACGCGCGGCAGTACCACTACGTCCTCCAGTCGCTCACGCTCTGGCGCGAGATCGCGCACGACATGTTTCGCCTCTGGTGCCTCACGGACGACGACCTGCTCACGGCCAAGTCGCCGTACCAGCTCACGGACACGGGCCAGGGCCTCCACCGCATCCAGGCGTCGCCGCTCGTCTCGCGTGCGATGCATGTGCTTTTGCATACGACGCAGGAGCGCTTGGAGCACTGGGTCGGCTCGAGTGTCATCCATCTCGGCGACAAGAACGTGCCGAACGCACTCATGTTTATCGACAAGTACGCGCAGGTCGGGCACATTCTTCGGCCGATCGTCAAGACCATCGACGCGATCGACGAGTTGGCGGCCAAGTCGGCCGAGCTCCAAAAGTACATTGCGACGACCTTTGGCGGCCCCGAGACGCTCAAGAAGGACATCCTCGTCGATTTTTTCCGCGAGGCATTTGACGGCAGCGGCGCCGACAACTTCTTCGATGCGGGTTCGTGCATTGACGGCCGCCTCACGAGCGCGTGGAACTGGTGCTCGCGCCTCCACGCGAAAAAGTTCTTCCCCGTCTTCAAGCTCGCGGGCTTTGTCGGCTTTGACGGCAAGTTTGGCTAAGACGTCTTTCGCATCGCCGCACTAGAGAGAGATTGAGGACGACGTCAATATAAACATGCTTGACAACGAGTTGTGTTTTATCTGTTCGTGCACGATGTAATACGATCCTCTTTTCGGCCAGTGTCGGGCTGCATTTGTGCTACCTTGAATGCGGTGACAAGTCCCGCAACCACATTGATTGCTTCAACCGAGGACCCAGTTCCCGTGCTGAGAACGAATCCAAGGTGGTGGGAACCAGGGCGGGCGCCTCTCCTGGGCACGACTCATAAAAGACGAGACTGTCAACGACGCTCGGAATACCAAGCAAGGGTAGATCAATTCAATATTGAATGTATATCTACCCTTACGGAGATGCAGTATTAACCCTTGTCGTCTGCTGCGCGTTCATTAGCAAACCAAACTATTTGTGTGTCGCGTGGTCGATGTGCAGGTGCTTGAGACCGGTAAACTTTTCGACACCGCTTATGTGCGCGCAGAGGTCTTCGACCGCGTCCGTCGGCGGCGCCAATCGGCGCTTCCAGACTTGTGGCTCGAGCGCCTGCAGCACATTCGGGTCCGTGGGCAAGGTCGCGTCGTCGAGGTACAGACGCAAGTCGTCGGCGATCGTGATCCACGCGCCCATCGCGTCCTCGATAAACGCCTACGCAACCGACGCACTTGCGTTAGACGTCGCGGCAACATTGTGTTGGCACCAAGTACGCAGCGTCCTTCTCGACGCTCTTGAGGTGCGTCCAGCGAGGAAAGTACGTGCCAAGAATCTAATGAAGCGCTTGGATTTCAGATGCAATATGGGCGACTGGAACGTACGTCCCAAAGGACTTGAAGTTTCTGCGCCGTTGGCAGTTTGTGGAACGCGCGCTTGGCGTCGTACGCCTGCCGGTCGTGCGCGCGGAGGAGCTCGAGCGCGATCGGAAGACCGCTCAGCGTCACATGCGTGCGGTACCTAGAAGCATGCATCGAATATGTCGAATGGATCAGCGATATGGGTCCCACCGGCTCGCCATGGTAGCCGCAATCTTGACGAGCTTGGCGTACTGCAAATGAGACGTTCGTGTGTCCGACACGACTTGCACGAGCGGCCCCGCTTCCGACGCGTCGTACATCTATCAATCGTACTAGTGTCATTGCGTGTCAAGGCGATGGCTTTCGAGACCCATAGCGGCCAGAGCGTGCGCAAGGAATGCACAAGGCGATGCACCTACGATCTTATTGTGGCCCGTCCATTATCTCCGAGCATGGCGCCGTACGCGAGGCTCGTCGTCATAGTCAAAGCCGAGGACGTCGTGGACGAGCACGACATCGTCCATGAGCACTTGAATGGACGGAAGCTTGCAGCACTCGTGGGCAAACTGGCCTACGCCAACCAGCTCCAGTGAGCCCATAAGTTCGGATGAACTACCTCGAAAGTTGGGCACATTCTCGCGCAGACCGATGCTCAAGAGGAAGAGCACGACCTCGACATGGCCGAGACGGACGGCCACATGCAGGAGCGTGTCGCCGAGCACGATGCGGCCGTCTTCGATCGCGGCAAAGAAAAGCTGCTTCTCGTCCAAGTGTTTCTCGAGCTTGGCTTCGTGGCGCATCGAGTCGTGGATGCTCTCGATGCGGCCTTCGATGCGATTGCTCACGTCAATGTACGCCGCGCGGGAGATCTACACCATGTCGAGACAAGCATACGAGCCAACGCGACGGACCTGAAAGGCCATCGAGGCCTCGTAAAAATGCGTCTCGAGCTTGGTGACGTTGCCGTGAAACGTGTGCTTGACCTAGTACTCGAGGGACTACAGTTGGCGTCGTACTACGCGCTAGCTACCATCTTGCGAAAGTGGACGACTTCGGTCGCATCGGCGCTCAGGTTTTGGCCCATGCGACTCGCAATGGATCTTGCAATCATCGGCTTTGAAACGCTGCGAGGTGTCGGTTTTGCCTCGTCGCGTTAAGTCCATCACGGCCATGGTCGAAGCCTTGATTGAGATTGCACTTACAAATGACGTGGCGATGCTCGACGCGCTCCTCCAGACGCTCGAGAATCGCGACCATGTCATCAACGGCTACGGCAAGCACGACCGGACGGCGCTCATGCTCGCCAGTGCGTGGCACGCCCACCACAGCGTGCACCTCTTGCTGCGGTACCAAATCGGTTGTAAGAAGTGCATCAACTCATATTCCCACGCGTGCAGGCGCGGCGCCGACGGCAACCTCAAGGACCCCGACGGCACCACGGTACAGACAATCGAGCATCATCCCCTTCCCGTTGAAACGAGCACGTACAGGCATTGCATTTGGCGGCAGAAAACAACGCCAAGCACTGCTTGCACCAGCTCGTGCACGCCAACGTGCTCTTGGACGAACAAAACGTGTGGGGCTGGACAGCGCTGCACATGGCGGCAGCGGAAGGGGCGCTCGAGTGCACAAAAGCGTTGCTGATCGCGGGCGCCCGCACCGACATCTTGGCACACGAGACGAACGACACGCCACTCGATGTCGCACTCACGGGTGGCCACGCCGAGGTTGTCGCGCTTCTTCGTCGCTGGGATCCGGTATGGTCGAGTCGGGACGCGTCCGCGCCGCGCCAAATGGCCGTCTGGTCGACATCCGAGGTCGCCGACTTTCTGCGCTCGCTCTCCTTAGCGCAGTACCTTCCCGCCTTTGAGCACACGGATGGCCTCGAGCTCCAAGGTAGTATGTCAGTAGAGCACGCCGCCTGGATGAGCTGGAGCATGTTTCGACTAGACTTGTACGACGAACGCTTGTCTGCAACGTACGGCATGCATCGCGCCGCCCACCGCCTGCGCCTCCTCGAGGCCATCGTCTTGGAGCGTCTGCGGCAAATGACACCTCCACTTATGGACTCGCAGCGGGTCCAGCTGCCTCGGCTCGAGGCCCGTCAACACAGCAGTGATGAAGGACGGAATCCATTTGTTATATAATGCCATAAGAAATGTAGAAGAGTCAAAGCGTTTAGGGGCTCGACGCGCCCGCAAAGACGTCGGCGAACTGATCCTCGGGCATCACGTTGAGCTCGTTGCGGCTCGCGCGCGAGTCCTGCGCGAGCTTGCGCGTGACGTACCGGTCGCGCTTGTCCAAGTGCGCGTTCTTGCGCACCTCGTTGGGCGCCACGTAGTGCGGGTTCTGGTACAAGGTGACACCGCCAAAGCTGCCGTCAAAGATGCGGATCGGCGAAAGCACAAAGCGCGGGCCAATCTCGACGAGGTTCGTGAGCTCCTCGCCGCGGTGCACAGCAGCCTGCTCGAGCTTCTTCGTGTCGGCTTCGTCCGCGAGCTGGTAGTTGCGGCACCAGATCTTGTTGTCGGCGTAGTAGAAGCTCATGACACGGTCAATGAACGGCTTGGACTTGGGGTGGCCCTTGGGCGTGCCCCACACCTGGATGAACATGTTCTTGAGGAGCTTGAGGTGGGCGACTTCGTCAAAGGCGGCGTCGAACGTCAGGAGCGGGCGCGAGCCCATGAGCGCGTTGCCCGTCATCTTGAGCTCGTCCATCGTGTGCACGTTCTGGACGAGGAACTTGGCGGACGGGCCCGTCGGCGTGCGGCTCACCCACATGTAGAGGTCCTGGCGCTTGCGCGCTTCGAGGAAGATGGTCGTGTTGCAGCCCTTGATCTCGGCAATCTCGTTGACGACGTGGAGCGTGTCCTTGGCGTCGAGCTTGACGTCCTTCTTGTGGTGCGGCAAAAGCTTCCGGAGGTCGTCGAGGAAGTGGCGGTACCGGGTCGTGATGCCACGCGACGCGAAGACGAGCACGCGCTGCTTGTTGATGTAGCTCGACTTGGGCTTGGTCGCGTCCATCTGCGCCAGCTCCTTCTTGAGCTCGTCGGCCTTGGTCGTCTCCGACTCGATCGCAGCAGCCTTGCGCTTCGGGGCCATCGTTGCAGTTAGCGAAATTGACACACGCAGCTTTTTACTGGTGGCGATTTCGCCTCCACCAATGGCTCAGCCAAATACGCGCCTCTCATTGGCTAAAAGTAGCCAATCCCATGCCGCGATTGCCAATCTATTGCACGCTCGCTCAAGTGCGCTTTGGACGGGCGTACTTTAGAGGGACGCGACTCGACATCCTGCAGCGATGGGACGTGGCGGGTCGGGACAGGGCAACCACATAGGCAAGCGCTGGCGCACGACTGGGTATGGCCTCCATGGCGTTGCGGCCGACAAAGATAAGGCATTGAAGCGAGGAGACACATGGACAACGCCCGTAGGCCTCTGTTGATGATGGACTCGAGTGAGGATATACGTATTGCTATAGACTGCGGATGGAATTCAATGAGGTCGTGACCGTGCCACAAGTAGCCACGAAATCGAGCGCAAATTCGATCGCTCCAGCTCCAATCTCCAGCTCGTGGTGCTTTGAGAACTGCTCGTTGTCCAAGGCGCCAACCTCGGAAGGTGCTGGAAAGGCTTCCCGTAGACACGCCGAAAAGGATTGCTACCCCCTTCGATCATGTTCGAGAAGCCGTGTGGCTCTTCCACGACGTTGCCCACTGCCGTCGATCGCACCAGTGCAAACGCGACGTCGCCCAGAAACCACAATCCGAGAAATATCCTCTAGGCGTGCAATCTTTCGCGTGAACAGTGGCCGCAGTAGCCGCTGCTGTCGCCGCTGCGTCTCAGATTCCAAGATGCAGTGCCGCATCTGAGCAACCAAATCGACAAGTGCATATCTTTATACCTCTGAAGCTGGGTCCCTTCGTCGCAGGCATTGGTTTCGCAGACCAGTCAAAACCAGAGGATGGTACCAGTGCACCAGCGCCACGTCATGCTCTAGACACGTTCGAGGGGGTGCAAACGTGGGTGCAAAGTGGGCCTGGCACTCGGTTGGCCAAGCTCCGTTAGGAACTCTCTACTTGACGTACGCGCTTGCAAGTAGCTCGCCACGTCCGGCGCAAGAAGCTGAGACCGTCGTCGCCAGTAGCGCGTGAAGATCGCCAGTGGTCCGCCCACTAGCGTCGTCGAACAACCTTTGGCGATCTTGCGCGCACCCGTACTTCAAGGTCGTGCGTAGCGTGTCAACGGCAGGCGGCCTTGCGATTGGTCAAATCACCTCGCACGCGGGTGTCATTGGTCCAAAAGCGCGGCCGGTTACTCGTGAGAAATCGGGTTGGGATCCTTGAACCACATGCCTCAAAAATACGTCCGATCGTTTGATTGGATAAAAGGCCTGACGGTTTCGGTTCAAGCGCATTCATTGGGCAATATTCAACCAATCGAGAAGAGTGAATGTCGAGTATAATAAATGCAAGTACGTTCGAGTCGTTGGGTGGAACCAAGATGGAATCGGCAGTCCACCATCATTGCGCCATCAGCTGTCTACCTCGAACACGACCATCCTTGCCTGCCCGTGCATGCAGCAAGCCCGGACGACGACGACGACGACGCGCCAGTGACACCAGCGCTAGATACCACCGCAAGATGACAGGTCCAGCAAAGCGCCAACCTTGCACGACCAGCTACGAGCCCTTCTCGGGCCCGAGATCACAGAGGCCGAACTCCACGAGAAGGTACGACGTGCGACGCAGAGCATGCAGGCGCTCAGTATATCTCAATCTACTTTAGTTTATCTTCGAAAAAGTCATTGGCAGCGGCGCCACGGCCAAGGTCTATGCAGCGTACGACCATGCGAAGGACCGGCGCGTGGCCATCAAGGTCTTTGACAAGGCGCAGATGATCGAGCAGCGCAAATCGATTGCTGCTGACGGCTACAACTCGCGCGACACGGCCGTCCAGCGCGCCCGGCGACGCCTCAAGAAGATTGTCGGCGAGCTCGAGATCGCAAAGAGCCTTTCACACGCCAATATCATCGAGTACCTCGGCGGCTACGAGACATCCCATCGCATCTGCATCGTCCACGAACTCGTCGACGGCCACGACCTCCTGCAGCAGATCCTGGACTACTCCAAGATGGACGAGCGCACGGCGGCGTATGTCTTTGAGCAGCTCCTGCACGCCGTCGCCTACTGCCACAGCCAGAACGTCTGGCACCGCGACCTCAAACTAGAAAAGTACGTTTCGCCGATCTCTTGTGTGCAGAATGCTCATAGCGTTTCTAGTGTCCTCATCTCGACGTCGCAGCACGTCAAGCTCATCGACTTTGGCTTGTCGGAGAAGAGTGCCGGCCGCCTCAAGACTGTGTGTGGAACGCCGCTCTACTGCGCGCCCGAACTCCTCTTCCTCAACAGCAACACGCGCGAGACGGGCGTCGAGGGTGGTCCCGCCGACGTCTGGAGCGCCGGCGTCCTCCTCTTTGCGCTCGTGACGGGCTGTGCGCCGTTTGATGACAGCACGTTTGCCGCGCTGCGTCAAGACGTGTACCGCAACCAAGTCAAGTACCCCGACTCTATGTCGTCGTCGCTGCAAGAGTTTCTGCGACTGATCTTTGTGTCGGACGTCCGCCGGCGACCCAGCATTCCAGAGCTTCTCGCCCACAGCTGGCTGCGAGAGAACGTGGCCGCGTACCACGACGAGGCCCGTGGGTTTCTCAAAGGCCCGCGCACCGCGTCGGTCATCTCGGACGCCGAGACGGTCGAAGAGTCGACGACAAGCTACGACGAAGAGACGCCCGAAGATTCGAGTTACCGCGATTTGCTGTACGATGAAACCACGGGCAGCTTTGACGACGAGCTGTATGTGTCGGACGATGCGTCGTCCCCGGTCCACCACCGCAAGCAAAAGCATCCTCCGACACGAACCACTTCCCCCAGCTCGTCCTCGATGACGCACCCCGCGTCGACGCTCTTCGACCACCTCTTTTAACTTATCAACGTATTAGCCTCTGTGTTGTTTTATCCATTCGAGTTCTCGTCTCCCTGTGTGGGTACCGACCGGTACAGCAAGGGTCCATAAACCGTTGATGAGCCCTTGGGGATAGTTGCGACGTCGGCGCACGACGAGAAAATATATTAATGTGGTTAGGGTTCTTACATGATAGCGCATTTTTTGTCTTTCGCTTTTTTCTTGGCGTCGCGACTCGGTCGTCGTCGCTCCGGCGCAGCGGTTGCTACCGACGTCGTACTCTCCGGCGCGGTCGTCGTATCGATCGTTACGTCCGTGGACGCGAGCGACGATGGCCGCACCGACACGGGCTTTGTTGCCATCTCCACGATAGCTCGAGATGATTCGTGCTCAAGAACGGCCGACCGCGGCTCGTTCAAGCTCGTGCGTGGCGACTCGGGTGTGCTTAAGAATGCAGCCGGCTGTCGAATCTCGTCTGCGTGGAGCAAAGATGTGGACCCGGCGCGGGCCTTGGTAGCTGCTGCCATCGCCTGGCTCTGAAGGGACGCGGCGCGGGCCAAGGCAGTTGCGGCTTTTTCCTCGGCCTCGATTCGATGCCGCGTTGCCGCGTCCTTCTCGGCGTGAAGATGAGTGACTTGGGTCTCGTACGAGAGCTCGCGGATGCTCTCTTCGCGCTCGAGCTGCAGCCCGATCTGCTGCTTGCTCATCGCCCGGACTTGGCGCGCTTTGGCGACCGCGTCGTTGCGCAGCTGGACGGCACGCGCTTGGGCTGCTTCGGCCGCTTGCTCCCGCTCGATACGGCGCTGCGTCGCCTGCGCCTTCTCGAGCGAGAGGGCTTGGAGCTGAGTTTCGTAGTGGTGATCGCGGAGCTCGTCTTCGTGGAGAAGGTCGGACGCCACTTTTTGCTTGGACAGCTCGCGCACCTGCTTGACCTTGGCGATCGCTTCGTCGCGGAGCTGCGCCGCGCGTGCTTGCGCAGCTTGCGCCATGCGTTCGCTCTCGATGCGCCGGAGCGTCGCGGCTTCTTGGCGCATGTGCAGTGCGTGGAGTTGCGCCTCCATGTCGCGCTCCGACTCTTGCGTGCTCAAGTGCAATAGGGCCTCTTGGCGGTGAACCTCGGTTTCCTGATACGTATGGACCGCCTTGGCCGCTTCGTCGGCAAGCCGCTGCGCCTTGGCTTGTGACGCTGCGACAGCGTCGCGCGATGCTTGCTTGACCGCTGCCGCATGGGCTCGAATGCGGTCGAGCTCTGCTAGGTTCAACGTCCGCGTGCGCTCAATTTCGGCCTCAGCGTCGTGGAGCTGCTTCTCGATGCGCTGGTGCTCGTTATACTCGTACAAGGACGCAGCAAGCACAGCTTCGAGAACCTTTTGATCGTGGCGCTCGGCCGCTTCACGCCGCGCCTCACGCGTTGCATCCAACTGAGCTCGAAAGGCCGCGAGCTCGGCCTCTTCTTCTGCCTTTCGCGACGCTTCGTCGAGGCGTGCTTGGTCTTCGATGCGGCGACGGGCGACGGCTTCGGCCTCGGCGACCTTGGTGTGCGCATCGGCGACCTTGGCATGCAGCACAGCCTCCTTCTCGCGCCGCGACGCCTGTGCTTCGGTCCGCTGCAGATCAATCGAGGCGGCGGCCCTGCGATCGGCTTCAAGCGACGCTTGGGGATCGATGCATACACAGGTAGCGTCTCCGGCGACTGCGACAGCCGTGTGTGCCACCACTGTCGATGCTTGCAGTTTGGCGTCGGTGGCGGCGCGCCACGTAATGCGCGCGTTGACGGCCTCGTCGTCGTCGCTGTCCGACTCGATTGGCCGCGGCTCATTGAGCTTGGCGAGGGGCATTGGGTTGTGGCCATGAAGCGTCAACAAGTCGTGGTGCTTGTCCTGTCCTGGCACCGTCGTATCGGCGTGGTCCGTCATTGCTTGGTCAAACTCGCAAGTGGATTATCACACTTGTTCGATGAGTTCAGAAAACGGTTTCACCGGGTGGGAAATGGTGGAAGCCACGTGAGAAACTGCGCTTGGACGGACGCGGATGATGGAAGAAGACGCTGTCCATACATTTGTCCACCTCGAGCAGCATAGGCAGTTTATGGGACGGTGCGAAACGCCTTGTATCATCCATGCACGCGGCCACATTGCACAACTGTCTGACCATCCTTTCCGGCTCGAGAACGAAAGGAGGGTGCTGTCAACGCTCTCACGGTCGACGGAGACCGTCACCTGGCATCGCGTGCGATTCCCACGTCGACTCGCTGCACCCATTTGTGTCCAACTTTGCGCAGAACCGAGGTCCTTGAAGTCTAGCTCAAGCCCAACGCGCGTCAAGATCTTTCGTAATCGCGTGCAAAGCTCATGGGAACTAGAATTGCAGCTGCGCTCGCAGCCGTCCGTCCAAAGTGGAGCATGATCCCTCCTCGAGGTGTGATGGCGCAGACACGCACCCGCTCTTCTTCATCTTCTCGCAACGATCGCCCAGCCCATGCTGTCACACGCTTTGGGTGGTTGGCGTGTAAAACGTAAACGCCACCAAATCCCACGTGTGGGTCCCACCTCCGCATGACAGATCGTGTCCAGAGTGCAATATTAATAAAATTAAAAGATAAAATAAGCAGCGACATACACTAGGCCGACGCCGTGCTAGAGTGATGGCGACCGAGCTCGGCCGACGCAGCAGCCGCGCGCTCGCGCAGCTCGGTGGCATTTTGCAGCTTCTCGTGCGCAATGCGCTCCTTCTCGAGGCGCTCACGCCTCGCCGTGTCCTTCTCGTGGGCGAGCGCACTCATCTGCTGCTGGTACGCCAAAGCCCGGCTGGCTTCCTCTTGCTGGATCGAGCTCTCGATCGTCGCGCGCGACGTCTGGCGCACCATCTTGGCGGCGAGCAGCGCCTTCTCGCGCATCGCCTGCGCACGCGCGACAGCTTCCTGGGCGCGGGTTTCGGCCTCGAGGCGTTTGGCGATCGCCGCTTCTTGGCGCTGCTTGGCCGCATCGAGCAGTGCCTGTTGGTCACGCTCCTTCTCGAGCTGCGCCAACGCCACTAGCTTTTCCTGGCGCTCCTTTTCCTTCTTTTGGTACTCCTCGACGGCGCGGCGCGCTTGCTCTTTGGCTTCGTGCGCCTTCTTCTTGAGGTCGAGGACGTTTTGCACCGCGTTCGTCTTGGAGCGATGCGCCAAGGCCTTCGCGCGCTCGATGTCCTGTTGCTTCGCCTCGAGCGACGCACTCCGAAGGCGCTCTTCGTCGTCCGTCATGTGCTCGATGCGGCTGCGCTCGTTGAACTCGACCAGCGACGCTTTGAGCACCGCGTCCATGACCTTTTGCTCGTGACGCGCCTGGGCTTCTTCGCGTAGGCGCCGCTTCTCGTCGACTTTCTTCTTGAACTCGTCGAGCGCCTTGTCCTCATGCTCGCGGCGCTGCACGTCGTCGATCGACGCCTGTCGCTCAATGCGCTCGCGCTGCGTCTGCTCTGCGAGCGAGATGGCCATGACGGCCTCGAGCTGTCGCTCGTAGGCGGCTTCTTCGGCGAGGCGCGCTTGCTCCTGCTGCGCGCGCCACGCATCGGTGGCGTCCATGCTGCGCTCGTCGTCGTTCATGGTCCGAATCCGAAATGCAGAGCGCGGAAAAGCGTATCTCGCCCAATAACTTGCACTTTGTATCTCGCGCCGCGTCTGGCGCTACACTTGGTGTTTGTATGCGGTTCGGTGCGCTGTTCTGTTTTGCACTCGAGTGCGCTGTGATTGGCCATAATTGCATTGCGCGGAGAGAGTCGGCGAGTTCCGCAGCATATTGGTCTCCGGCGCAAGCAGGTGCGAATCACTAACACGCGCGATCAGTGTACTAGGACGAGGAGCGAGGATCGTGGAGCAAGCTGTCGAACGCGATCAAGCTCGCCACACGCTAGAGATTGAACCTGCCGAGGCGTCGCTGGGACACTGCGAAATCTTCGATAAACGAAGAAAGGCGTTGCTCTCTCTATCCGTGATCTCCATACATGGTCATCTTCAGCACGCGGCGAATCCTAATCCTTCGCTAGAAAGGCAGACGAGTGCCAGCTAGTATTAGTATATAAAACAAGCAGAGTGTACAGAGTAGCTTTGGTCATTGGGCACCAAGCACCCACGACCGCCCTCGTTGTCGTTTGATTGCGAGCTCGGCGGCGACAGGCCTTTAAAAATTGACGCGCCAGTACTAGCCCGAGGATGGCAGTACAATAGAGCTGTGCAGGGACAAGTGGTATTGCGTGGTTGAGAAATCATCGGATGAATCGTGAAGCCTTGGATTGGATTGCCGACTGATCTCCTGGGTAAGAACCCGTGCTCGGCGCAGCGTCAAGACAGGGAACTGTGGCGTGCAAGATGGTCCGTCCGCAGCGAAATCATTTCGACCAATCAGAAAAAGGCAAGCTTTTGACCAATGAGAGGGCGATGGGACAAACTGGATTGTTGTAAGTAAGGCCGGTTCGTAATTCGGTCCCGGCGTCGTACGCCGAGAGTAGAAACAGAGAAGTCGGACGTCCCCGCGCCGCCATGAGGACAGGACGATCGCTGCTGCTGCTGGGCCTCGCGCTGCTAGGGGTCCTGGGTGCAGACAACGTGACGACGGACCCGACGCCGACGACGCTGGCGCCAACGCCGACGCCGACGACCAAGCCGCCGACCCAAGCGCCCCAAAACACGCAGGCGCCGCAGAACACGCAGGCGCCGCAGAATACGCAGAAGCAGCAGCAGAACACGCAGGCGCCGGTGCCGACTGTGGCGAAAACGAGCTACACGATCGTGGACGGCTGGCGATGCGTCGGCCTTATGAACAACACGGTGTTTACGATCGCCCGCAACACGTCGGAGGGGACGCGCGAGTGCGCCTCCATGTACAACTACGACTGCACGCAGACCAACTCGGAGCGCGACTGCAATGGCATCCTCGTCTCGTTCGACGCGACGCCGTTTCCGTGCAGCACGGTGCAGCTCCTCAACAACAACACGATCGGCCATGCGTTCTACGAAGAGTACTGCCTCAACATTCCGTCGGGTGCGCCGCCTACGTATCTCGCTGCGCGCTTGGACGTTTCGCTCACGTGCTTTTGTGTCGACTGTAGGCAGCTCGTGGACGTCCAACCAAACCATCATCCTCGTCGTGAGCCTCGTTGCGGCGGCGGCCATTGGCATCATCGTCTTTATGCTCTACAAGAAGAAGCGCGCTGCTCGCTATGCCGTGCGCACGCCCACCGAAGACGTCAACAACCCCGGGGATCACATTGTGCTCCGGTCGCAGTCGGGCAAGCGGTCCTTCCTCGCAGAGCCCGCGGCCGCCTACTATGCCCACGACAGCGCCGCCGACGCCGAGTTGCACCTTGGCGACCTTGCGTTGCACCGGCTCGACAGCTCACGGCTCCGCGAGGTGCGCGTGCTGGCCACGGGCGCGCATGGCATCGTGTCGCTGGGCGACTACAAGGGCGAGCCGGTCGCGATGAAGCGGCTTTTGCATCCGGACCGCGCGCGGGACGCTGTCCAGTCGTTCATTGACGAGATCAAGCTCATGGCGCGCATGGACAGTCCGTACATTGTGCGCTTCATTGGCGTAGCGTGGACCCGGCCGCGTGACATGACGCTCGTGCTCGAGTACATGTCGTACGGCGACCTGCGTGACCACTTGACCAACACGGAGGCCGACCCGGCGTCGCTCTTCCCGTGGGACCAAAAGATTCTGTGTGCGCTCGACGTTGTGAACGGCCTCATCTACTTGCACTCGAACGCGATCATCCACCGCGACCTCAAGAGCCGAAACGTGCTCCTTACGCAGCACGCGCGCGGAAAGCTCATCGACTTTGGCGTCTCGCGCGAGGCGATCGAGGCGACGATGACACAGGGCATCGGCACGTACCGCTGGACGGCGCCCGAGGTGCTGCGCGGCAAGCGGTACACGGTCGCCGCCGACATGTACTCGTTTGGTATCATGCTCTCGGAGTTTGCGACGCACCAAGTGCCGTTCTGGGACGCGCATTTGCGCGAGAGTCTCGACGGCCCGTCGACCGAACCGGTCTCAGACTTCGCGCTGCTCGACCGGCTGCGCGACGGCACGATCCGCCCGACGTTCTACGAGACGTCGCCCGAGTGGCTCGTCGAGCTCGCCGAGCAGTGCCTCTCGTATGTGCCCGAGGAGCGCCCGACCGCCGTCCATGTCAGCGCGATCCTCCAGCACATGTATGACCGCATGTTTCCCGCGCACATGTCGTCAACGAGCCCGCCGTCGCATGCCCAGCGCCTGTATAGAACGAGCGCCGCGTCCTGAGAGGTGTTGGCGCGATGGCATCGATCGGTGCTCTATATTACTAACTAACGATACTGTGTTGCGAGTCGCTGCTGCTGTCACCCTGTGCAATTAGTCTCTGCTTTCGACAGAGAGTTGCGTAGCTGTACATGTAGTTCCTTCCAGAGCCAAGCCCCCAACAGAGCTGCTTTCAGAATCTTGTAGACCTATCCGACCGCGTCTTTCTTGCGAAACTAGATCTTGACACGTTAGCCGACCTTGGATTCAGTAGGTAGCCGTTGAACGAGATCCGAAACCTCCGCAAGGACTATTAGAACAGAAGAAGACTTGTTGTGCGGTCAATAGGAACCTGGCATCGCACGCTAGAGTGCTCTACAAGTTGCGGGAAAGCAATTGATTCTACGTTGCTGCGTCGACACCAACCACGTTGGCGCAACTTCCATCGCTCTTACCCCCGTCGCTATTAAAACCCGACGACGACAGTATTTACCCATACGTTTTATCCGTTTAAACGCGTCGGTTCGACCTTTCAACCCACGCAAAAAGGTTAGTGGTGATATCCCACGCCACATTGACCAATCGCAGCGCGTTTTCGGGTCGCACCCAGCGCAGTCCAAGGGAGGCGACTGGTCGCGGAGGCACGGCAGCTACTCGTACGACGACGACGTACTCAGCCCGCTCGTCCTATATCAATTGTATCGGTTGCGTCCGTCGTCCCATGAGCAAGTGCCCACCACACGAAGTTGCGGCGAACGACGGCGGAGGATCGACCCCGCAGCTTTTCAGTGCTGGAATGCAATCCAATCGGTGCTGTGATTGGCTGCAAATCCTAGGGTCCTCGCGATGGCCAATCATCGCGCAGGAGCCGCCTCTGCGCGAAGGCAGTCACTTCTGGTTTAGCCGACAAGATGATGAACATGAACGCGCCGCTCCTGACCGTGGCCACGTGCAACCTCAACCAGTGGGCGCTGGACTTTGATGGCAACCTCGAGCGCATCATGAGCTCGATCCGCATTGCCAAGGCGCGCGGGGCCACGTACCGCCTCGGGCCGGAGCTCGAGATCTGCGGTTACGGCTGTGAAGATCACTTCCTCGAGGCCGACACGTTCTTCCATTGCTGGGAAAGCATGGCGACGCTGCTCTCGTCGGACGTGACGGACGGCATCTTGTGCGATATCGGCATGCCCGTCATGCATGGCGGCGTGCGCTACAACTGCCGCGTCTTCTGCCTGGACCGCAAGATCCTCTTTATTGCCCCAAGCTCTTCCACGCCGACGATGGCAACTACCGCGAGACGCGCTGGTAGCGTCTTCTTCACATATTGTACTCGAGCTCAGTGCAGTGGTGTAGGTTCACGACGTGGAAGATTCACGCCGACGCCGCGCTCAACTTGCAGTCGCACATGCTGCCGCTTTCGATCCAGGAACTCACGTCGCAGGTCGAAGTGCCCTTTGGCATTGGCGCCATTGCGACGCGCGACTCGGTATGCGTCTCGCCTCTGCCGTCTCCACGACTCATATACATGCTAGCTCATCTCATCGGAGACGTGCGAAGAGCTCTTCACGCCGGACGCGCCCCACATTTCGCTGTCACTTGGCGGCGTCGAGATCATCGGCAACGGGTCGGGCTCGCACCACGAGCTGCGCAAGCTCCACCACCGCATCGACTTGATTCGCGGTGCGACGGCCAAAGGTATCGACAGCCTCTCCGATGTTGCATGCTCAAAATGACGATGTAGCGGGCGGTGTCTACTTGTATGCGAATCAGCAAGGCTGCGACGGCGGTCGCCTCTACTACGACGGCTGCGCGCTCATTGTCGTCAACGGCCATATCGTCGCGCAGGGATCGCAGTTCTCGGTCACGGACGTCGAAGTCGTCACGGCCGTTGTCGACCTCGACGACGTGCGCTCGTACCGCGGCGCGTGCAGCTCCCGTAGTGAGCAGGCAAGCTCGCCCTCGGAGCGCGCGCTCCCGCACGTCAACGTCAACTTCCGCGTCTGCCCGCCGACGTCGACCACCGCGTTTTTGGCGCCGTCGCCGCGCGTCGACTTCAAGTTCCACGCGCCCGAGGAAGAAATTGCGCTCGGCCCGGCGTGCTGGATGTGGGACTACCTCCGCCGCAGCAAGGCCAAGGGCTTCTTCCTCCCGCTCTCCGGCGGCGCCGACTCGGCGTCCGTCGCGTGCATCGTCGGTGTCATGTGCCACCTCGCGACCGCAGCCGGCAATGCCGGAGACGTCCAAGTCCAAAAGGACATTTTGTACCTTCTCGGGAAGGACGCGAATGCAGCGTACGCGCCGCTGACGCCGCAAGAGCTCGCGAGCCATGTTCTCCACACGACGTACATGGGCACCGAGAACAGCTCACTGGCGACCGAGACGCGCGCCAAGACGCTCGCGGCCGAGATCGGCAACTACCACTTGACCGTCAAGATCGATGCGATGGTGTCGGCCGTCGTCTCGACGTTTGCACTCCTCGTGGGCAAGACGCCGCGCTTTGGCGTCCATGGGGGCACCGCGTCGGAGGACCTTGCGCTCCAGAACATCCAAGCTCGCTTGCGCATGGTCATGGCCTATCTCCTCGCGCAGCTCCTGCCGTGGGTCCGGTCCAAGACGGGCTTCCTCCTCGTGCTCGGCTCGGCCAACGTCGACGAGGCCCTCCGTGGGTACATGACCAAGTACGACTGCTCGAGCGCGGATCTCAACCCGATTGGTGCTGTCTCCAAGACCGATCTCAAGCGGCTCTTGGTGTACGCGGCCAAAAAGTACAACTACCCGACGCTGGCGACTGTCGTCGCCGCGCCGCCGACCGCCGAGCTTCGCCCGATGGCGTCCGGCGCCGACGAAGAGCATTCGCAGGTCGACGAAGAAGACATGGGCATGACGTACGAGGAGCTCGGCTGGTTTGGCCGTCTCCGCAAGATCGATCGGTGTGGTCCGCTCTGGATGTTCCGGAAGCTCTCGCATGTCTGGACGCAATTGACGCCGACCGAGATCGCGACCAAGGTCAAGCGCTTCTTCTTCTACTACGGCATCAACCGCCACAAGATGACGACGCTGACACCATCGTACCACGCGGAAAACTACTCGCCGGACGACAACCGGTTCGATTTGCGCCCGTTCTTGTACAACTCGTCGTGGTCGCGCCAGTTCAAGTCCATTGACACGATGGCGTCGGCGATGGATGCCCACAAGGCCAAGACCGACTAGGCCACGATACGACGTGTATAACCCACTTTCAAATGCAGCTTCTCTTGTGCCTCGCAGGCCAATTCTTGTGATCAAGCACGAACAGTGAGCTCATTGCATGACGCGCCTCCTGTGGCATCGTCCGTTGGGCTTCTCATGTTCACGCAGACGTCGTCGTCTACCACGACCGTTCGTGTCCCGCGAAGGTGTTTTTGTGTCATCTCGGTCCAACGATTGCGTCATCGTGCGCGTGCCACGTCATCGGCGGGTGACGGTGATTGGTCGATGTGGATTTTGGATTAGTTAATCGACAATGCACTTTCTCCCAACGGTCAAAAAGAAGCGACGACCGGGCCTGTCAAGTCGACGCCGCCTCGCACGGACTCTGGCTTGGTCTCCGAGACCATTTCCCGTTGCACCGTGGCCGTAGCACATGCCGACGCCACTCTTTTCGTCCGACGACGGCCTCGTCGCGCTCCACGACATTATGAACGCGCTGCTCAACCATACGCAGGCGGTCCACGCGTACTGCGTCGATGCGGCGGTGGCCTCGCCCCGCCACGCAGAGCAGCACCAGCTGGGTGCCATTGCCGCCTTGGCGCTCACGAGTCTTGCTGTCGGTATCCGTGGCTACAAGCTGCCCCGCGCCATCATCTTTGCTGCGATCAGTAGCATGGCCTTCGTGCTTTGCCCACCAGCGCTCTTGACGATGCCACATGCGCATGAGCTTCAATTCGTCTTTAGCGCCGCCATGGGCTTGCTTTTCGCCTACCTCCAGTCGGTAGGTATTTTTTGCCTCTGGTCCGCGTACGTCTTTTACGCTGCCAACATGCTACTGCCGTCGCATTGGATGCCGCCCATGGTCCGCGACGCCGTGACGCTGTACATTGCCGTCACGGTCGGCGCCGCGCTGGCCAAGTTTGCCCGGGGCCCCGACAACGGCGTGATTTTGATCCTTCAGACCGCACCCGTTGGCGCGTGGCTGACGCGGTACGTCATGACTCTCTTCTTCCCGACCATCCCCGCTCTTCGGTGGACCCTCGTGCCGCTCATGTACGTGTACGGCTACTTGCAAATCAAGCACTTTGACAAGCACACGGTCGCAGCGGCGAAGAAGCCCCATGCCGACTAGGCCAGCCACACGTGGTCGCTTTCATTGTTTATCAAGTCGTTTTCCATGATATGTTTTTGCTGTTTGTGGCACAAGTGGTCGACGAGTTGATCTGATCTGGGCAGCTCACTACCGTCATATAGTGTGACTTAATACCTGATTTGGTGTACTCAAAGTATCCATGCTATCTCGTGTTTTGTATTGGGTATCTTGGACAACACTATTTCATAATTAAAGATATCGACCAATCACAACCGCAGTGGACTTTTTCTCGAAATTCGAAGCGGTTCACGCCGCCGATGCTCATTTCCGCATTTGCCATGCTCACGAACGACATCATGGACGACATCCAGGAGCTGCAGAGCCTCCTAGCAACCGTCAAGTCCCCGCGCCTGGCCACGGACCTGACCGCGCTCCTCCGCGCCAAGGAGATGGCCTTGGCCAAGGTAGACGATCCTCTATATGTCCATGCGTGTATCCTCATGACGTGGCCTAGACGCAAGCACAAGTCCCGGTTGCAACCCCGGCACCGACACCGACGGTCTATGCGCCTCCCCGCGTTGCCGACACGGAGGTGTACACGGAAGTGTCGACCTTTGGCTGGGAAGACGAAGGCTACGGCAAGCCCAAGGTCATGGTGTACATCACATCGGGCATTGATGGCGTCGGCGAGCTCCCGGCGTCGCAGGTCACGTGCGACTTTACCAAGCACAGTTTTGACCTCAAGATCAAGCAGCTCCGTGGCAAGAACTACCGCCTTGTGCGCTACCATCTCGACAAGGAGATCGACCCGAAAAATCCAAGTTTCTCTTCAAGAAGAACCGCGTTACGATCACGCTGTGGAAGGCCGACGAGAAGAACACGTGGGCAAACCTCACGGCCAAGAACCCGGGGGCGGCCAGCGCGGCCAAGGCCAACCCGTCGGACCCCTCGGCCGGTATCATGGACATGATGAAGAACATGTACGACGAAGGCGACGAAGAAATGAAGCGTACAATCGCCAAGGCATGGACCGAAAGCCGCAACAAGACGGCGGCCGGCGGCTTGTAACCCACGCTTTTCATTCCATCATCATCATCATCTTTAACCTAATCCAGCTGCCTGTTTGCTACGTGGACGGACTTGTCGGCGGCGATGCCATGGAAACGGCTTCTTCCTTGGCAGGCTTTGCCTTTTTTGGCTTCAAGAAGCTAAAGCGCGGCTTCATCTTCTTTGGGGAGCCGCTGCTGGCGTCCGTCGGCAGCTCGAGCTGGAAGGTTCGGTCCGGTGACGTCGTCGCGGTCGTCGTACCCGTCATGGACTGCGAGAGGCTCTTCATGGGGAACTCGAGGCCCGCCCAGCGCGAAAGGTCCAGCTTCTCCTTGAGTAGAAGACCAATGTTGTTGAAGTTGCGCCCGACTTGCGAGAGGATGTCGAGGATGATGTCGCGCCGAATGCGCAGGAAGAGGTCGTCGAGCGTACACGTCTTGTCCGTGTAGACAAGCGCATGGATCTTGAGGTCAAAGCCGCGCATGTCCTCGAGGTGCTGCTGGGGCTGCGTCACCGACTTGCCACCTACGCGAAGTCGCAGATTCGTTCTCGCAGAAAGTAGAGCATCATACTCTTGTAACTCAGCAAGATCTGGATCGTGCCCAGTCGAATGTGCTTGAACGTCATGTTCTTGGTCGCGCGATCCGTCATCTCGGCCACCTCGCGCTCTTGGTCGTCAACCCACTCGGTTTTGACGGTCTCTGCCATCGACTTGCGAGGCTTCTGGAAAGGCCGCATGATAGACGGCGGTAAGAATTGATGGCGAATCTCGGCTTCGGCGTCGTCACGACGCCCGCGGTCGCCACCGAAAAACGCTGCGAGCTGCACGATGAGGTCGTACGTCAAGCACACTTGGAGCGGCTGCACGTTGACTTCAAAGTGCTGGAGCACCGTGATGCCGCCGATGGGCGTTGCCATCTCCGCATCAATGCGGACGATCGTGTCGGTGTCTAGCAAGTGGTCAGTGCTCGTCGTTGCGGCGCGTCCGAGGAGCTCGGGGTAGGGCGTTTGCGGCAGCAAGTTGGCGGCCGAGAGCCCTGCAATCGTGCACGAGAGGGTGCCCGACTGGTCTTCAAACTGCGAAAAACTCAACACAAGGCCCGTGTGCACGACCTGAAGGAGCGAGACGCTAGGACTGCGCAGCAAAAGCGTCGCACGGGCGAGATGAAACGATAGCTCGATCGTCGGGCGCACTTGGAGCGACTTGCGGTACACTTGGTAACTCGCCGCGACGGCCGTCAAGAGTCGGTCCAGCGTGGCTTGCAGCGCATCCAACGCCCGATTGAGCCCGTCGTCGTTCCGAGCGAGGTCGCTTGAGACGGACGAGCTGTGGGCCGAGAGCCGTCGACGCCGAGCCCCGTCGGTCGTCGCCGATGTCGAGCGATCGGCTTCGTGGAAACGATCTTGCGTGGCGAGGCTGTAGCCGAACCGACACGCTTGTTGCCACTTGAGCTGTTGGATCTGCCATTGCGTGTCGCGTTGTTTGTGCCAAAGTTCCTGTAGCCATAGGTTGTACCATCAGTCCCGACAAGCATCCTTACTGGCAGTGAGAGTGTCGCATACGCGCTGTCAGGCGTCAAGTGCTGAAGCATGGCCTGCACCAAAACGTCATGTTTCGCCTTGGCCATCTACAGTAGGATATATGTATGCATCCATACAAAGAGCGATGGGGAACGAGGACTACTACCTTTTCTTGTACTGCGTGGGTAAAGGCAACCGCAAGGTCGAGCAAAATTTGCTTGCTCTCGAGATCCAATGTCGCGTCGACGCACGGAATCGTGACGTGGATCTGATGCACGGTGGGCAGCGTGTGTGTGACGGCAATAGCGCAGTGCTGGGACTCGGTCGCGTGCACAACCTTGCGCAAGAGTGCTGTCGAGCTGTTGCAGTAGCCGTCGGGCGCCTTCCGCTTGAGCCATTGCCGGTGCATGACATCCACGTCGAGCGACGACGTGTAGAGGAGCACGCCGTGCATGAGAATATCCACGTGCTCAGTGTTCGCGTCCAAGTCGACGGCGTGACTGATCGTCGCCGACGGAATGGCAAAGAGGACACCGCCCTAAACATATATTGGCGTATTGGCAGAAAATGACCCGAGTCGGGCTACCTTGTGCAGCGTGTCTTGAACAAACACTTGCAGATCCACGAGCTCAATGCGAAACAACGTTCGAGAACGGTCCTCGTCCTTGGAACACGCCGGCGTCGAGTCCGCCGACCGCGTATCGCTGGTCGAGCTCACACGCACTCCGCGTTTTTTGCCTAGGACGAACGTCAAGAGGTATCGCACGCAGCGTCTTGCGTACTTTCGAGCAGCTCCAACAACGAAGGCTCATCTTTCTTGGGCACGACGACGGGTGTCACTAGGAAGCACATTCGACCATCTCAAACCTCGCATGTACACACACCTGCTTGCGACGTTGTTGCTTCGTACGCGCGCACCGCGTCGATCGAGACGCGAAAGAGCTCGGGCACATGCTCTTGTGAGAACTGCATCCACGCGCTGCCAATATTAAAGAGGGTTTCGAGCGTATCGAGCGTCACAAGGACCCTGGGTGCGTCCAGCAAAACGCTGAGAAGACACCCGCGTCCGAAGACGACGCGGGGTGTCGGCGCCGCCTCTGGCACGACCGTCGACACCTCAGCTTCGAACGCCATGGGGTCGTCCGGTCGATGCTTGAGTAAGTGTTCGTCGCCCTTGATATCAAAGATCTCCATAATGGACTTTTGAGCCCGAGACGACGTCGTCGTTGGCGCCATGGCCGCTGCTGTTGGGGCCGCGTGCAAACGTGATGCCATTCGAGCCCGGCGGGCGTCAGCCAGCGGCGCGATGGACGCGTTGCGCGTCTTTTCCATTTCAACATGCAGCTCGCCGAGGTCCACAATGACTCGCCGCGCGACCCGGTTGCGAGCGTGCACACTCGCCAATGCACTTCGGCGACACCAAACACTACATCGTGGAATGCAACATCGAGGACCGACACCGTGTGGTCGTTGAGCGACTCGGCAAGGGTCTTGACAAGGCCCCGCGTCGCGCCAAGCGAGAAGAAGAGGTTGCGTAGGCTCCAGCGGCACCCCTCGGGGCTCTGGTCGCTGTAGTAGAGCGCCACGTCGAGGCCTGCGATTTCGACTGCCTCGATCGTGCACGTCTGGAGATGGCCGAGAATTGCACGCAGAGAAACCACGGGCACGACATGCGGTCGACGTGTAAAGCAAGGGCTGCTAAATGCGCGCGCATACTGCTGGGCAAAGTGGAGCAGCCACTCGACTGTCTTGCCGTACAGCAGTACCGACGGCATTTCGTTTCGGTCGTTTGTCGTCACTTGCACCGTCACGTGCACATGCAGGCCCGCTGATGTAAACGCGCTGGGAAGCGGCTCCAAAACGAACCGTTGCACTTGGCGCTGGATGTCCAAGTACGTGAATTCGAGGGGCGTCACGTAGTGCACGATGCTGTTGCAGCCCCAGTCGAGTTGGATGTGGCAGTGGATGCGGTGAACATCGATGACGTTGCCAAACCCGATCGGCTCGATGCGGCAGCGCAGCTTTGCCACTTGTAAGACCACGTCTTGGTGTTTGTACGCGATATCGATTGCGTGGAGACTCAGCAGCAAGTGCTCTTGGTTGGCACCAAACAGTCGGACCGTTGTCTCGTCGAGGTGTACGTGGCACTTGCCGTGCAGAAACCCGCGAATCGCATCCCAGTACGCAGCACTCGGTACGACAAGCGACAAGGCGCGCAGCATGTCCTGAAACACCTCGGCAAAGATTGCGTTCATTCGCGGCGTGTACGACACGGTGGTACCGCGCAAGACAACGTCGAGGTCGAGAAAGAGCTTTAGCGGGCTTGTCGACGTCTCGACTGGAAGCAATAAGTGGGGACCGATAGAGACAGTGTGCGCTTCCTGCATGACTTTCGTGCTCGTGGGTTGCGCGAGAATCACGTCGCCTCGAACAGTTACCTGGTGCACCAAGAGCGGTGTATGATCTCGGAGCTCGACCACGATGGCGTCGACGCTCATGTCCAGCACCATGGCGATCAAAAAGTCAAACGACGGGCGAAAGCAAGTGGTCTCATGGGGTGGTCCCCGAAGTGCCCGATGGACGGCGTCGGAGGCTTCGTCGAGCTCCTTCAGTCGACGAATCGAGCTCGGGTCGTCGTCGGAGGCGATAGTGATGGAGCCGACAATACTCTGCACGTGCAAGCGTAACCGGGGCCGCGGTACGATCGACGGGCGCTGCTTCACGCGCTGGATGTACAGCGTCGCGTTCTTCTCGAGCCGTACCTTGGTCATATCCTGGTAGGTCTCCAAGGCAAGCATGTCAGCGTTCGTGAGCTTGAGGCTGTGCCACTGCTCTTCAACGATCTGGCGGCGCACCTCTTGCTCGGCGAGGTCATCCATCCAGATCGGGTACATTTGGGCAAGCCAAACTTCCATGGGGTGGTCCAAGCCCACGACAGCGACGTCGTGGATATCGAGCCAAATCACTGGCGACGTGGGCTCAGCGATCTTGGCAAAGTACGTATACGCCAGAGCCGACTGCGGACGCCAATAGACGGCGAGCTCTTGCTGAAGCGCGGTGACGAGCCCTGCCGCATGGAGCTGGAACGTGGACACGAGCTTTGAAAGCGGTACAAAGAAACGGTACACAAGCCGGATCTCGAGACCACTGAGGCCGATCAAAAGACCTTCGACCGCGATGCGCTCTGCCGCTGGGGCGACAATGCGCTGTCGCTGCCGAAGCATGGCTTCAAATTCGCCAAAAATGTAATTGGGTCGGCGGTCGAGTGTCCGTCGGACCGAAACGGACTTGACCGAGAGCAGCAGTTCGTTTTGCCACTGCACTGTGATGTTGGCGAACGACCAGAGATCCGGGAGGTCGGCGCCGCCGAAGGTGTCGAGACGCAGCTCCAGGTCGTATGGCGCCATCGTCACAGCGATCGTAGCGATGTGGAGTCGATGCAACTTGTCACCGGATGCACTCGTTAAGGAAGCGAGCTTTGCATGTGCCGCTTCGTATGCTGCCACGTCGTCCATGGGAGCGTTCACACCAAGCTTGAATTTGGAATGACGTGGCGCAATGAACGTCGTGTACGTGTGAAAGAGCTGAAAGAGCATGTTGTAGGACGCGAGTGTGACGTCTTGAACGAGCACAAGCAGCCGCAGCTGCAGCGCGAGGTCCCAATGCACGACCACGCGGCGCCCATAGAGATCAACGATCGACGTGTCCCGGACCGGCGTCTCTTCGATTGCAAAGTCGGCGACGCTCAAGTACGGCGTGATGGACGGGGACGACAGGGCTTTGATGTGCCGAAAGTGCAGCCGGTAACGCGCGCTATCGGCTTCGGTTTCAATGCTCATGTGGTCGATGCTCACGTGCTCCATCGTCGTTTGGCCCGCGCATGTTGTGGGGAAGATGGCAACAATGCGTTTGATGGCTCCGCGAAAGTTGACGTGCGCATACAAGCGCGTGTCGTCGCTGCAGACATCCTGAAGCGGCCGCATGTCTGGCACGAGGGACGGACTCATGGACTTTGCGCGAGCAAACACCTTTCGTAACGGCGCCTGGGCCACAAAGAGGCCAAGATGGAAGGCGCCGCCGACAGCTTGCAACGCGGCGGGCGAGTACGTGAGTTGGATCCACTCGGCCTCCATCTCGACGTCGGCGGGCTTGGTCTGGCCGTGCAAAATAGAGTCCAGTGGCCCGAGAAAGAGCCGTGTCGTGTCAACTGAAAGAATGTGCTTCTCGTTTGCTGTCCACATGCTCATACGGCAAAGACGGAGCTCCACCAGCGACCGCACACCGACCATTGTCGTCGGAAACACAGACACATGAAAGTCGTCGAGACGCACGTCTAGAGATGGTGCTCCGTAGGAAGGATCGCTGAGGGGTACTGCTGTTCGCGGAACGGTCGTAAGCTTCGTTTGCACGAGCTTGATCTGGACATCGAGTGTCCACGGACTGTACATGGGCAAAGACGCTTGTGCTGACGTGGGCGGTGCGCATGAGGCGGCGAGGGCGACCCACGGCTCGAGTTGGTCGGTTAGTGTCACGTGCACGCGCTTGACTTCCCCCGAGAGCTTCAAGTCAATTGTTCCGCCCGCGCGCGGGTGGATTTCAAGCCAAACGGCTGCCGGCGCAATAGAAAGAAGTGGCGACGAGCTCAACGTTGCGCTCACGGGCCCGAGTTCAATCGCCCACGTTCGTCCCATGAACGGCCCTCGCGTCGTCTGGCGATGGTGGTTGCTGGCTGCGACCAGTCGCGCCACGGTCACATCAAGCACGTTGTCCGACTTATGGTGCACCTCGAGACGTATGGACGACCATGCAAACGTCGTGATCTTGGGAAGAAGCGCGAGCCAGTCGTATGTCAAGAGTCGACGCCAGTCGTCTTCGGAAAGCGCTGCGGCCGACGGAGTTGCCGCACGCGTGGAAGGCTTGGAGGACGGAGCGAGCAGTGCAATGTCTGTGATGGACACATGCAGATCACGGCCCGAGATTGTGACCTCGTGGGGTAGCGGCACCCGAAGGTCGTGACGATCACGCGATAATGGCACTGCGATCTTGAGCTGCACCTCTTGCATCTGAATGCGAGCGCCGCGGACGACAACCTCCATGGATTGGTCTTGCGCGATAGTGGCGCAGAGCAGAAGGTCGTGGCTCGTCACGTTCAAGCGAAGCTGGACGTTCACACTCGCGCGCTACGATGTGTGTGACTTACCGTCATCGGCGCAACCGACCTACTACCTGTATCTGGACAATATCTTGGCCATTCTCCTGCAACGAGAGCGACATGTTGGCGATGGTAACGCCGAGTAAATGCACGATGCGAGCGACGACGCCAAAACGCTGCACGAGCGGCAGCACCACTGCCCATAGCGTATGGGTCGGGTCATGGAGGCTAGCAAATGAGGCCAGCGACGCATCCGGCGGCAGAACACGGACATGGACCTGCTGAGGAGCTTTCTCGCGCGTGCGAACGATCTGGACCGAGACTGCCGAGACGACGAGGCGCATGAGCATGGCTTGGCTTGGCGCCTTCGCAAACGCCCATAGGAGGCTCCACAGCCGGATGCGCACGGGGTGCACGTGAACGTTTAGGATGGTCTCCTCGTCGAGCTTGAGGTTGGTCCATAGACCTAAGTCGGGGTTGCATGAGTCGGCGAGGCCGGCGCGCCTACGGGACGATCGACGGAGCACGAGGTTGATCCCAGCTTCGAGACCCTAGGAGGAAGGATCCATGAGGCGACCCTCTTCCATGACCCTCGTCCTCCATGCAGATGGTACCCATCGGAGCGCGATGGCCGCGACGATTGCTAGCGTCGTCCAGTACACCAGGCCGCCCATGCTTCGTCTTGCTGCTCGACGCCGGTCGGTTTCTCGAGATCTTTGTACCGGATATCATCCGGATACTATGGGAAGTCTAATCGCACGCAATGTTTGCGTTTCAGTTTTCGCGCCACGACACACAACGCTTCGGTGGTGTAAACAAACGCGAGGCGGCAAAGATGGCGTCGACTGGGTAAAGCTGCTAAGTAGTTAATTGTACAGCAGCCTTCACCTTACTACAGCAGTTACCATTTCGACCGAGTTGATCGTATCGCTTCAAGTTAACAACGATGAAGTGACTTTTTCACGCCCACCCTATACGCGAGTCCCTCCGTGGTTATGCAGAGAAGAGCTGGGAAACGAATTCATGTAAAGGTTCTGGTACCACGGCTCGCGTTATCGCAGCCGGTGGGCGCGCGATCAGGACGATCTGGTGCGACCAGCCGGGCGTGTCATCGCTTGCGCTTGCACGATCGCAGCGTCTCGGTTGGCCATCGTCCAAAGCCAGGCCATCGAATGCAAGCTGCATCCTTTCGTCATTCCGAAGACGAGACGGAAAAGGAATCGCATCGAAGGACCGAAGAGAGACAAAGGCGGTGAAATTGACGTTTGCGACACGGATCACGCATTGCGGTCCCCGCAATTCGATGCGGGTGTCCTCGCTGACATTACACGGGCTCAGATGATCGACGTAACAGCAAGCGTCCAGTGGCCGCGAAAAATGCGCGTGCAAGCGCCGTTAACAGAAAGGGTTGATTAGTAGCACCAACGCGTCCTCGAGCTTCCCCGGTACACGACTAACATCACTTTCGTCGCAGCAAAGAAGTAGCTTCGACGACGGAGACTCGCAATGAAGACTCTCCCAACATCACGCCACATCAATGGCCACATCCTCAGCGACAAACAAACTCGTACCAGTAGTTACCCATGTGAGTGCACCAAGTGTATCAGTAGATGCGAAACACAAGCTGGCGCGGAGCAAACGCCGCTGCATCTTCGCTGTGGTTTGGTAAAAGCCCCAATATGAGTGCGTGCGGTAGCGGCTGCTTTCCAGTCGCTTATTCAGGAGTCCCGTACAGTACACGACTACAGTACCAAGTACACTCTTCGCATTACATGCCGTCAAGTGTACAGTCGGTGTGTAAAGGCAATCGGCGATACAAAATTGAGTGCAGGAACAGTCGGTGTGTAAAGGCAATCGGCGATACAAAATTGAGTGCAGGAAGAATGATGGATGGCTATGCCCAGATGGCACGGCCAACTGATTGCGACGTTTGGCACCGACCTTTCTATGGGGGCTCAGTGTAACGTTGGCTGGCCCACCAGCACACGACCGAGATGCTGCCAGTATGGACGATCCTGGGCCTCCTTGCGCTGCTCCTGTCCTTCGCCTGCTTGGCCATGGCGCTGTGGTCCATGCACCACTCGATGAAGTACATGCAGTCGTGCGTCTTCCGCGCGACCTTTGCCTACCTCGTCTCGCGCATCGTGCACGCGGTCGCATGGAGCGTCGTCTCCATCATCTTTATCGACCAATTTGTCGGCGGCGAAATGTCCGCCTGGCTGTATCTGGACTCGTACCATGACGCCGGCGGCTTCCGTCTCCTGCGCCACGACGAAGAGCCCAACGGGAAAGAGGATCCGCCGACCGAAGTCATTGTCATGGTCTTCTTTGGCGACGCGGCAACCGTCTCGGGTGCGCTCTGGATGCTCGTGCTCGTGCTCGAGCTCATCAAGCTTGCGGTACGCTGCCTGTGTCGCGAGCGATGTCGCTCATGGACGCTAACTGCATAGAAAAAATCCCTCGACCGCGGCTCGTTCCAGGAGAAGTGGACGTTCAAGCGCTACACGATTGCCAACGTCGTCGTCGTTGGCATCTACACCATTGTACGCGTCTTCATCGGCGAGACGCGACTGATGTTAAAAACTAGCTCTCGTTTGCGATCGATGGACCCGGCTTTTGGACGGGCCGGTACGTCGCGGTTCTTATTACCGCCAACGTCCTCCAAGCGCTCGTCATTGCCACCGTCACGGCGGGGTATATGTGTCTAGTCTCTCTCTCTGTTTGAATACTCACAATGAAGTAGGGTCTACTACCTTCGGTCGCACAGCCGCAAGTTTGAGTCCGTCGACGGGCAAGTGATCCAGTCACCGCTCTACCTGCGCCTCAAGCGCATCTTGTACATATCTCGTGGACCCTTAGCATGGTCTAATGCAAATGCCCTGTAGAACGGTGTACATCACCACGTCGTTGCCGTACCTCATTGTGGGCTGGTTCATGCTCGCAAGCGACGCGCCGGGTGACTTTATGCCGCGCTGGCTCATGGGCTCGTCCATCGTACTCTTCAACGTATCCGGCTGTGTCTTTGCCCTCGTGCTCGTTGGCAGTCAAGAGTGCTTTAATACCTGCCTCGGCCCGTCCGACGAGACGCGTCTCACCATCACACAAGCGTCCCAAAACATGGACGCGCCAATGGAGCACCCGGTCTTTGTCAACACGGACATTGAGTCGTCGAGCTTGCTCTGGGGCCAGCTCGGCCAGACCATGCACGACGCCCAAGAGCTCCATGACAACCTCCTACGATCGCTCCTCGTGAAGCACAACGGGTACGAGATTACGACGTGCGGCGACGCGTTCCAGCTCGCGTTCCACTGCATCCCAGATGCCGTCGCCTACTGCTTGGACGTCCAGTTGGAGCTCATGAACCAACCGTGGCCCGTCGAATTTGTCGACTCGGGTCTCCCCGGCAGCCTCACCGTCTCGATCCGCACCAAGCACGTACCGCTGACGAAGCCCAAGCACCAGTATTTATTCCACGGCATCCGCGTGCGTATGGGCATCCATGCAGCGTCCGAGGCCGAGGGCCAGCTCTTTCACCAAGTGCACCCGGTGACGCACCGGACGACGTACGTCGGTCTCTCGGAGCTCATTGGGCGCGAAGTCAGCGATGTGGGCCATGGCGGTCAGATTGTCGTGACGGCGCCAATCGCCAAGTGGCTCGAAACCGAGGCCAGCAAGAACTCGCGCTGGGCACAGAACCACCCGTTTGCTGTCCAAGACATGGGTAGGACGCGTTTGATTGCGCTGAGCAGCAACCCATAACGACATGTAGGCGTTTACCGCATCACGGACCTCAAGATCGACCTCGGGATCGCGGAAGTCGTGCCCGCGGCGCTGCGGGACCGAAGCGCACACTTTGGATCGATTGCCAACGTGCAAAGCCGCATGTCGTACGAGCCGTCCGAGAGCATGCGCTATGGCCTCGTGCGCTCGCCGCGTGAAGTCGCCATCTTTGTCTAGTCCATTCGTGCAAGCGCGTTTATTTATTTTCATTTGCCCTCATTTTGTCGAGCATCGCAACGCCACTGTCGTCAAAGCTGGCGTCGCATCCAGACTCACTCGATCGTACGCGCGACAACCCATCGCGTGCGCATCAGATACAGTACACTGCTTCCTCCACACGACATGACCTCCCACTGTGCCTCTACAGCATCCCAGCATAGACAAGCGGCAGCTACAAGCGGCGAGATTGATATTACGCGTGGAGTAGCCGCCACGAGTACTAGTACGGTAGTAGCCACATCACGTGCTCCATGTCCTGGAACCCGCGGACGACTGAAACTGAAACGCAAATATGCTCAAATATGTACCTGCCGGTGACTGCACGAACGAGCGGAGAAACGGTGAAAACAGCGCACGGAAGCCGTAAACTAATAACAGAAGTCTTGCGTGTGGCACCGCCTCTCGGGTGGTCATGCCACTGGCTTTTCAGGCCGACTCCATGTCGAGACTGCATTGATAATACTACCTGGTGACGTTTGCGGCGCACAAGAGACTCCAAGTCGACGGCCATTGATTGGCCTCATGGAGCCGACTACACCCTTCGACTGCCGCCGGGATGAGGTCGAGAGAATGACGTGTGCGCGACCCTTGCAAGCTCCAACGCTTCAACGTCTTGCGACGTTGCGACACGTCCGTCACATGTCGCATTGTGTATGGCTCAATAATTCGACATTTTAGCCAATGGCCTTGCAGGAGGCCACCACGAGCATCAACCTGTTGGAGCATTCAGGAATAGACGAAGATGCTGCCAATATGGAGTCTCATCTACGTGCTCGTGCTCTTCATCTCGTTCATCGCGACGTCCATGGCCGTGTACACCATGTTCCGCATGAAGCAGCGCATCCGTACTTGCGTCTTCTACGCCATGTACGCGTACTTTATCTCGCGCACAATCTACTCGCTCACGCGCGCTGTCGTCCTCGCGGCCGTCGTCGACCAGTTCTTCCAGGCCAACTCGACGTGGATGGAGCTCGATAGCCACCGCGACGTGAGCGCCTTTAGCCCGCTCACCGACAGCTCCATCGATTTGACTCTGGATGCACCGCCCAACGTCGTCATGTGGTTCCTCCTCATTGGCGACGCAGCGCTTATTGCGGGCGCGCTCTGGATGCTCGTGCTCGTGCTCGAGCTCGTGCGCTTGGCGCGTAAGGCCATGGACCGCGGCTCGATCCGCGAAGCCCGCACGATCAAGTTCTATGGCGCCGCCATCATGGTCCTTGTGCTGATCTACTTTGCGGTACGTGCGGTATCGTCGTGATGACGCTACAACGCGCTCTGTTGCACTAGCTCTCGTTCGTGCTCTCGACGGGACGCACGGAAGGCGCGACGCCCAACTCGATGACTGTGAGCTTCTACTCGGGGCGGTTCAAATCCGTGCTCATTACCGCCATTTCCATCCAGTCGGGCGTCATCCTGCTCGTCGTTTCGGCGTACGTGGCCTCCTTGTCTTTCTTTTTGATTGGAATACTTGACCAGAGTCTCTCTGTAGGATGTGGTTGTTGCGCCGGCGCGGTCGCAACTTTGAAAGCGTCGATGGCGAACTCACAGCGTCGCCGCTCTATATGCGTCTCAAGCGCATCCTGTACCACGATGCTCTTTTGTAAGCTGGTCCCTCACGCCTCCTCTTGTAGTATGGTCTACTGCGGCATGTCCCTTCCGTACATTGGTATGACGTGGCTCTCGCTTCTCTGCTCGCAACTCGATGCTGAGTTGCCGTCTGTGCTCCTCGGTATCGCGACAATTTTGTACTTTGCGTCGGGCCTCGTCTTTGCAATCGTCATGGTTGGGAGCCAACAGTGCTGCTACGCGTGCCTCTTGCCCGCCGACGAAGTGCGCACGGCACAACTCCACTTGTCGCCGAGCCCCAAGCACGCGCTGTCCCCGGTCGCGTACCCCGTCTTTGTCAACACGGACATTGAGTCGTCGAGCTTGCTCTGGGGCCAGCTCGGCCAGACCATGCACGACGC
>NW_012156449.1:71992-75736 GCF_000151545.1 Saprolegnia parasitica CBS 223.65
GGAGCGTCGTACGGGGCCACGTTGATCACCTCCTTCAAGAGATCGACGTCCGTGGCCACGGAGAAGCGAAACGTCTTCTTCGTCTTGGTAGGCGGCTCGTCGCTCATACGTTTTGCAGGTCAAAACTATGAATGGCGCTCGTGTTATCGATATCGGGATAGAGCGGCTGGAGCCTGATTTTTTTGGTCCGGATTTCATGTTTCGGAGCCCTCGGACATGTCACATGGGTAACATAATCAAGATATCATGGTAGCAAAAGCAGTCTATTGTTGACAGCTCCTCACGCCACGTAATCGGCCGTGTCGTGTAGACAGTTGATGATGGAGTCATACTGTATTGGAAAGTGGCTACTGCGCCAAACATGGACGCAGTCAACGAAGAACGATCGCGCGACTCGCAGCGTCATAGCTTGGCTTTGCGGACCGTCCACGTGGGAGGATTCTTTCGTGGACAGGCGGCGCCGATTTTTGTCCCCGCGGGCGCCGCGTCGTGGCCTGCGTGGCGCGCATGCGATTGGCGACGGCTCGGATGCTTGCATCCGTCGCATCTGCGTGCACGCGGTGCTTGCGAAGGCTGCTTGGCGCGGACACGCTTTCGCGCCATGATGAAGTCTCAAACTGGTCGTAATCATGATGGCGCATGGTATTCCATATCCAACTGCAAACGCCCATATATTACCCCAGCTGGTCGCCACGCGTGCGGGTGGCTTGGGTCGGTTGTTACGCGCACGCTGGCTCGCGCAACGCAAAATGGCGCGGCAACGACCGCGCATGGTGGCACGCGTCGCCGTGTCGCGTCCATGTGCCGTTTTGATATGGTTCTTGCGATAATAAGATATGGACAAAACGAAGTTCGAAGACCAGAAGTGGCATTAGACATGGCGTGTCCAAGCTGTTCTTGAAGGCGCCTGGCGCATCATTCAGCCTTCTCTCCACGACGCACATGGCCGACGACGGCTTCTTCCCGGTCTGGACCTCGGTCTACCTCGTCGTGCTCCTCATCTCGCTAACTGCCACGTCCCTCGCTGTGTGGTCGCTCAAGCGGTCGCTCTGTGCCATCCAGTCGTGTGTCTACTATGCGACGCTCTGGTACTTTGTGTGGAAGTCGCTCTTTGCGCTGTCGCGGACCGCGCTCATGTGTGCGTTCCTCGCCGAGTTCCGCGCGCCCTCGTCGCCGTGGCTCAACCGCACCGCGGCCAACGACGTGGGTGGCCTGCGGCTGCTTGGCCAGCGCACGTACAATGCGACGGGCGACTCGAGCATTCCCGTCCCGACGTACGTGGTGTGGATCTTGTTCCTTGGCGACGCAGCGTTACTTTCGGGTGTTCTATGGATGCTCATCTTGGTCCTCGAGCTTACGCGCCTCGCGGTACGAGGCCACTTTGCACTTTTTACGAGCAAGAATGTGGCGATCTTTGGAGGCTCATGAAAAGAGGATGTGTAGAAGAAGACAATGGACCGCGGACCGCTTCGTGAGAAGCAAGTGCGCCGCAACTACCTCGTCTCGACGACGCTCATCGTTGCGCTCTACTTTGTCGTACGTACTACCTTGCGCGATCGCTCGCCACACAACAGAATGCTGTATAGCTCTGCCAAGTGCTCTCGAAAGGCGGTCTCTTCTCCAACAACACCAAGCTCATCAACATCGTTTCCAACATCATGCAGACCATCGTCATCATCGCGGTCGCGTTTGGGTACCTCGAAAGCACCACGCAAGCGCTCATGCCATTGTAGCATGGTGAGCCTGCGCCAACACGGGCAAAAGTTTGAAGGCGTGAGCGGCGAGATCGAGCAGTCACCGCTCTACAGCCGCCTCAAGCGCATCTTGTATCGTGTTGCTACGTCCGCTCGTATCTGACCTGTGCGTAGGATCGTCTTTATGATGTTTTCGCTGCCGTTCACGGTCGTCAACTGGTACGGCGTCTCGGCGGCCGGCGACGCGGCCGAGGAGATTCCGGATGCGCTCCTGGGCATTACACAGCTGCTCTACTTTGCGTCCGGTCTCTTTTTCGCCCTTGTCATGGTCGCGAGCCAAGACTGCTTCAGCGCCTGCATGCGGTCGCGCGACGCGACACGGACACGCAGTCGGTACGGCGACTGGGCCGCCTCGGTTGCGCACGCGCCGATGCAAAACCCGGTCTTTGTCAACACGGACATTGAATCGTCGAGCTACCTCTGGGGCCAGCTCGGGCAAACCATGCACGCCGCGCAGGAGCTCCACGACGACCTCCTACGGTCGCTGCTCGTCAAGCACCAAGGGTACGAGATCACGACGTGCGGCGACGCGTTCCAACTCGCGTTCCACTCGATCCCAGATGCCGTCGCCTACTGCCTCGACGTCCAGTTGCAGCTCTTGCACGTGCCGTGGCCGATCGAGTTGATCGAGTCGTATCTCGCCGGCAGCATCACGGTTGCAATGCCCAAACCATCGGTGCTTCCGACGCGCCACAAGCACCCGTACCTCTTTCGTGGTCTCCGCGTGCGCATGGGCATCCACGCGTCGAGCTCCGAGGAAGGCCAGCTCTTCACCAACGTCCACCCGGTGACCCAGCGCACGACGTACGTGGGTTTGGCCGAGATGATTGGTCGCGAAGTCAGCGACCTCGGCAGCGGTGGCCAGATCATCGTGACGGCCCGCGTCGCGCGCTTCCTACGCGACAAGATCGAGAGCCAAGACGGCTGGTGGCACGAGAACCCGTGCTTGATGCAGGATCTAGGTACACCGCGCATAGGAACGGACGCGACTCATGCTATCATGGTGCGGTTAGGTGTCTACCGCATCAACGACCTCAAGATCGACTTGGGCATCGCAGAAGTGGTGCCGCTCGCGCTAAAAGACCGCGCGCGGCTCTTCCCCGAAATTGGCAACGTCCGAAGCCGCAAATCGTACCGGCGCCACGATAGCACCGCGTACGATCTCTTGATGTCTCCTGCCGACCCGTGCGAGTCCCTCCGCGGCGTCGAGTGCTAAGTTATAAGCGTCCCATTATTAGCGCATCAGTAAAACTAACATGACTAAGTTAATATTATGAATCTCGACCCGATGCGTTGATGTACCGGTAGTATACATGTAGCGCAACAAGATCTTAGTACAGGTAGGTCGAGTCTTTCGTCTGTATTTCGCAAGGTGATAGCACTCTGGGGTTTTGGCTCAGGTCCATTTCAGGCGAGTATGACGTACACCCAACACGAAGGACAATAGTACTATATGTGCCGTGAACAATATGTGCAAAAGTCCTTTGGATAGACACAAGGGTGATAGCATTTTTTCACTTCAAGGGACTAGGCCAATGTAAGCGAAAACACCTCGTTGCTGCGCGTCTCGTGGACATCTTGGCCGCCAAAGAGCAAGACGGTCTTGGTACCTTCGTCGGCGACCACCGCGCAGTGGCCGACGCGCTGCATGCCGTCCATTGATTCCATTTTCACTGGCTTCCACTCCCACGTTTCCGTGTTGAGCGCAAACACATCGCCAAACAGCGTTGTTTTCTGTGCGCCGACCTGCGGGTCCCAGCCGCCGTGAACGAGGATCGTCGACGCGTCGAGAGCCACGGCGGTTTGGCCCGTCCGGGGCGCGGGGCCGACACCGACCGTGCACGGGTGGAACCAAAACCACGCATTGTCCGCGGGCCGGCGTTCGAGCACGTGCACCGAATCGAAGCTGCGCTTGGTGTCGTTGCCGCCAAAGAGGACCATGCGATGGTTGCCAATCGCGATGGCCGAGTGGTAGTTGCGGGCCGCAGGC
>NW_012156449.1:75836-77854 GCF_000151545.1 Saprolegnia parasitica CBS 223.65
ACAACGAGTAGCTCGTTCTTGGGCAGGTACACGGCGCTGTGCCACGTCCGCGGCAGGCTCTCGCAGTTGGCCGGACGGCTCCACGCATGTGTCGCAATGTCAAACACATGGATATCCGCCAGCGTCGTCTCGTCTTCGCTCTCGCCGCCGTAGAGCACAATTCGATTCTCCGAGATGCGCGTTGCGGTCGCGCCCCAGCGCTGGCTTGGCGGCGTGCCCGAGGTGGGTACGACAGCGTAGCTGCCCGTAAAGTGCTCGAGGCCCTGGCTCGGCGCAGGCGGCGCGTCGACATCGACGGGCGACGTCGGCACGATTGTCGGCGGCGCTGGCTTGGCTTCTTCGTCCTCGGTAGCTGCGATCAGCGCTTCCTCGGGCGCCTCGTCAACCTCGGTTGTCTCGTCTGCCGCCAAGGCGTCGGGAGGCGAGGCATTTACCGTCTTGGTAGCGTCGACCTTCTCATCCTTTTTCGGGGAGAAAAACGACTTGACGTCCGCGGTCTTCTTGACGGCGTCTTTTCTGGACGGTCGGCCGCGCTTCCCCTTGGCCTTGGCCGGCGGTGACATGAACTCCTTGGCCACATCCGCGGGCTCCGACTTCGCCGGCAAAGGCTGCAGCGGCGAGCGCACCTTCTCGGACGACTCGCTGGCGTTGCTGCTTAAGGCCACCTACTCGCAGTAGTGTGCATCGACGACGGATGTAATGCGCTGGGCGCGACTACCTTGATGGGCGACGTTTTTTGGCGCTTGGCCGGGTCTTCATAAATAACGATCGGCGACGGCTCTTCGGCCACACGCTTCTTGGACTCGGTGAGCTTGGGTGGCGGCTTGGAGAGTGCGAACCGACCGGTGAAGTTGGTGCACTCGATCGCGAGGCTGCCGTTCTCAAAGAAGAAGCGCAGCCCATCGATGGCCGGAATGGAATGTCAACGTCAATACCTGCATAGATATGTTCATTAGCATTGTCTTGGCCACGACCCTGGCAGGTAGAGAGACGAACCTTCAAAGGACAGAAGGGTCATCTTGCGTGCGACTTTGCCGAGGCCAATATGACCGCCCAGACCATTTCCCGCGAAGTCCTATTAAGTACGCCGTTCCACCATTCAGTAGGCTGACTGCACCACTCTTTAGGCATCCGCTCTTCTGCGATGTGCAACCAAAATGGTATCTATGCGCTGCAAGACCCCTTCTGCGATACATAACGTGTTTTCAAGAGAGAGTTCATGCCAGTCGTTTGCGTCGGCAGCACCGTAGACGACGTACGCGCACTGCCTGCAGTGTAAGAATGGCGTGTGCCTAGACACTCGGACAAGTACGGTGACCCGCGTGGGGCTATAAATAGCCTCTCGCGACGCGCACTTTGCTGGGTGGACTCCGTCCGGATCAAAGTCCGGATACGGAAGATCGGAGCGATGGCAACTCATTGGCTAAAATCCAGGGCGTCGTGAGCAGTTGCAATCTTCGGCGGAAGCATGTCCCGGCGCCGCCTGGAGCCGCTCTCGGGTACATGATGCGCATGGCAGTGGGGCAATGACGATGGCTTGCGTAGACGACGAGGATGCTTGGGAGAACGACTTCAACTTTGATGGGCTCGCAGCGCGTGGGTCGACGGAGCGGCCGACGTCGCCGACGCTGGGCCCGGCCGTCGAGCGCCTCACCTTGAACTACCGCCTTGTGGACGTGCTTGGTCGCGCGTGCAGTGGCCTCAATGGCACGATGCAGTCACCTCTCTGATGAGGCTCATGGTGATGCGTAGATCGCCTGGACAGCGAGCTCCAATTGCAAGGCGACGGTGTGATCCGCACCGCTTCGGTGCTTGCGACGAGCACGGTATATCTACCGACAACTAAGCTGTACTGACCTCAAGCAGGAACGTGCGTCAAGCTTTCTTATCGACTGCTGCTTGATGGGCTTTCGCAACGAAACGTCGGCGGTCGCGGCGGCGTTGGAGAGCGCCCGTGCCATCCTCACGCCGTCGCTGTCCTTCCAAGGCGGGTGACAGTACGACGCAGCTGCGTCGCA
>NW_012156449.1:77954-85846 GCF_000151545.1 Saprolegnia parasitica CBS 223.65
CGCGTCGTCGTCATCCTCGGTACTGCCGCCGTCCGAAGCGAGCGCCCGCGCTGGCTCACGCAACGCATCGACGAGTGTCTCGTCGCATCGCCGCTGCCACCGCCACCGCCACCGCCGTCGCCATATTCCAAGTCATTTGCAGCGTTCGAGACAGGGCAGCTCCTCGCCCACGTGTGCCCCCCTGTCCGGTCGATCGAAGCGTGGCTCACGAGCCTCGATGTCCACCCACCACGTTTTATCCACGATCGCGAGACCGATTTGCACGAGCTCGCAGACCTCCCCGCCTACGAGCGGTCGTGGTGCGATCGCTACGTTCACTGCTGCGACGTGCTGCAAGCCAGTGCGCCAGACGTGTGCCTCGGCCTCACCACAGCATTTTTTCACACGCTTGCGACAAGAAGTGTGCCGTTGGCACTACGCAGTAGTGTCGTCGCGGCCGGGAAGCACGTGCTCACCACTTTGGCGCTCGTTTTGCATCCGCTGGGGCTGTCCGAGACCGTCTTGGACGCTCCTTTGGCGCAGCTGAGAGCGCTAAGCACCGCGCCGGACGACGTCGCAATCGTGGAGCTTGAATGCGCGCTGCATCTCGCGCTGTGTGTGTGTGCCGAAGACTTTGCCGACTCGGTCGACCAGATATCGCTCCTCGACCGCGCCCATGCGCTCTTGCAGCGGGTCCACGCAACGCTTGTGGCGGCGCGTGAGGTCCTGTGCACCGGGTGTCCTGCGTCCGTGGCCGCCATGGAGCGTAGTCTGCTGCTGCACTTGCTTCTGCACTGCATCGCGTTCGGGCTCTCGCCGCTCACGCTCCAGCACGTGGCCAAAGGCGCGTCGCTGGCTTTTGACAGCGACATATGGGAGGCGGAGACGGCAGCTCTGTCTGCAGCCCCCAACGTGTTTGCCCATGTGCTCCAGGACCCTTTGGTTCCATCGCAGAGCGTCATCTACGCGCGCCTTGTCCATCTCTTTGGCTTCTTGCCGCTGCAGTCCAGTGTCCGCATCCAGGCCGGGATCGTGCTCGGCAGTACGATGCTAACCATCCAGCGCATTCAAGATGCCGAGAACGTCCTGTACGAGTCGGTCTACCTCTCTGTCTCGACCAAGTCGACGCGATCTCGGTATGCTAGCGTGCCGTACATGCTCTGCGCCTTTGGCGATGCGCTCGTATCGAACCGCAAGTACCGCTTTGGCATTGCAGCGTACGAAGCGGCCTTGCGGGCGGGCGATGGAGCTTTTCGCACCGACCTCGAGCGCAAGCTCGCGATTCTCTGCAGCGACAACGGCGATCTCGACCGCAGCCTCGCCCTCTACGCTCGGATCCGCCAACGCAGCCGCGACCAGTGGCGCATGTTCGAGTACGTTTACGTCTCGGTGACGATGGCCACCATGCACATGGAGCGCCGAGCGTTTGCAACCGCGGCGTCCGACATACAGCACGTGCTCGCGTTTATGAAGAACGAGGTGTTTACGCAGGACGTGCGCATGGAGCTGCACGTGCTGCAAGTGCGTCTCGCCATTTGTCTCTTGCAATTGCAGCAGCCCCAAGACGCCATTGCCGTGCTCTTGGTCTGCCACGACGAGCTGCGCCAGAGGTCCAGTCATGTGTGCGCGTCAGCAGTCAAGCTCGTTGTCGTGCTGGGCTGGCTCGCGACCGCCTACCTGTGGCACGGCGCGTTGGCTGCGTGCGACGAAACCCTGCACTCGATTGCGCGGCTCCGCGAGACGACGAAATGCCGCTATAACTGCCTCGTGTCGGCCGCACGACACAAGCACGTGGGCCACGGCTCGTTTGCTAAAGTGCCGAGCTGCCTCAACATGACAGTGTCGCTGCACGAACACCCAGGCGCCGATTTGTACCCGCTTCAGATGCAGCTGTCGCTGGCGCGCCGCGAGCTGGAGAAATCTGCCCACTACTCGGCGCTCTCGATCATCACGCTCGAGCTGGACCCGCATGCAGAGATGCACGACCTCGCAGTGCTCTACTATCTGCGCGGCAAAGCGCTGGACGCGTGCTTGCAGAACCCGGACCTCTTTCCGATGAAGCTCCAAGGCCTTGAATGTGAGCAGCTCATTCTCGCCAACAAGCCCAAGCTGTCGCACCACCGCCGTCAGAGCTCGACGCTGCTCCGCGAACGCGTCCTCGTCACATCCGATGAATGTATTCCGTCTGGTGGAACAAATTCAAGGCCTCAAAAGCCTTTGCTGTAGGTCTCTACCACGCGGTGCGGTCGCTGCACCATAGTTTTGAGCTCTACAAGAGCACGAGTGACAAGCGGGGCATGGTCCATGCCGCGAATCGGCTCGCGGCCATGTACCTCGACAAGGTGTTTGTTTCCGTGCTTGTGCGCAACCAGTCGCTTCTGGACGTGGCGGTCTTGCGGCTCAAACGGCGGCATGCGTCGTCGCATCTGCATCTCAACGACGAGTGCGTTGAGTTTGCCTTTACGCTGAACGATATGCTCGGACCTGCGACACTCGGCTTTGATTTAAGCCTCGAAGCCATGGAGCCCGAGCCGTATATGGATGCGTGTGTCAACGTTGCGACGCTCTGCGCCCTCCGCAACGACTGGCCCGAGATGCTGCGCTACTGGTACGAAGCCCGAGACGTATTCTACCATTGTGGGTTTGGCACCGGGAGGCGCCACCGCCGCTTTCGTCGCCGCCTCACGCAGCTGCTCTTGTGCTGCGAGCCCTCGATCGTTGCGGCCAACGTCGTTTTACTGGATGTAGCCGCGTACGACGACGTCCCGTCGTGGTTTTGGCGCAAAATCCAACACAAGAATGCGACGCTTCCCGCCGAGACGAGCTTGAGCTACCATTATAAACGGCTGCGCGAGACGCGACCAAGTCATCAGCGCACACAGTCCGACTCGCTCGAGCACGTGACGTCCACGTTGTACGGCAAGCAGTCCGGCCACCACCTCTCGTTCCCGCCGCGCATCCGCGAGAAAGGCCGCATGAAGCCCCGAGGCTTAAAGGTGCACACCACGTTGCATGTCTCGGATGAGCCCTCACCGCATACATTAGGACATCTTTGAAAGCACAGCAGATGCGCCCAACGGTGGCGTCGAGGAGCATCCGCTGGTCACGCGCCAACGCCTCCTACTGCTTGTGACCCACAGCGCGGCGCGGCGCACCAGTGGCAACGACGATGCTGTGCAGCAAAACCGCTTGCGCAAGGTATGGGCACTCGCAGAAGAAATGCGCGGCGGTGGGCTCTCGCAGTGGTGCGCGAGCCTTGCTCTCGACGCTGTGCCCGCCATCTACGTGCTCGGCGATCGAGATGGCATTGCAACCTTCTCGACGGCGACTAGGAGCGGCGACTGGCGTATTTTGGAAGGAGACACGCTCACGCGGTACGCTCCCGCACTGCGCCACGGGTCACTCGTGCCGCAGCGGCAGTGCTTTGAGCAAGAGGCTAGCACCACGTCGATTGCTCTGTGGCACCGACTTGCCTCGGACGCACCACCGTCGCTGCACGAGCGACACGAGTGGCTGTGTAGCCACCAGACGGATGCTGCAAAAGAAGACGACTTGCGAGGTCCGTCGCTGGTCCAGAGCAAAGCAACGGTGCCGTCCTCCAAGGTATCCCAGCAAGGCCAGCTCATCGTTGCCCCTGCGCTCGGTTCGCTGCCTTGGGAAGTTCTTCTCGAGGAAGCCACGGACCACACGCGTCTCGCGGTTGCTCGTCTCACTCGGCCACTCGAGGCTCGGTCGAATGCGCTCGAGTGGTCGACCTCGCACCTGCTTTTGTTTGTCGTACGTCCATCAACACTGACGTCACAGAGTCCACTGGACCTTTCCAGGAAGATCCATCTTCTTGCACCTCGCGACGCTGCGAATGCGGCCATCGACCTTGCGGTCGCCAAGCTGCGCCGGAAGAAGCCGTCGCTGGCGCCAACGTCGTGCCCGATGAATATGGCGGTGGCGGCGATGGAGGATTGGTCGACGGAGGCGGTCACTGCACTGCGCCGGTCACCCACGCTCTTTGCGATGCTTTTGGTTTCCTCCAGCTTTGTGCAGCCGCTGGCGTTGGCGCTCTGGGCGCGCCGGCCCAAGAAGCGCCGACTTTTTAACAAGCCGATTCGCACCGTGGTGGCACCGCGCGAGTGGCTCGACGACGTGCTCGGCGCCTTCGAGCGGACGCACTTCATACCCGTGAGTGTAGTGATTACAGACGCTTGATGGCGCAGTTTAATAGGATTATATAGTACGGCCTACCCTCTATGTATATGACGCTATCTCAGCTCGATGACCGGACACTAGACGCGGTCGACGATGGCCGAAGCTCGTGGTCGTCCTTGTCGATCATCGCCGACGAAACAAACGACCGCATGGTCTCAAACCCGCTGGCGTCGCTCGCCGTGTCGTACGACTCGCTGCGCTTGAGTCGGACCTCGATCATCGGGATCGAGCTGCTTTGGTACAGTCGAGACGATGACGACCCGCGGTGGATTGAGCTCTCGCTGCGAATCTGGTCACGCGATGTGGGCGAGAGGCGGTCCCAGAACGAGTCGCGTGCGCTCGGGTCTGGCGGGACGTCCGTGTTGGGCTCGTTCGTCGACGCGATGCTCTGGTCGAGTGACATCGAGTCGTTGCTTTGGCGCGAGCTCGCTTTGAGGAGCCACGGCACAAAGGTCGAGTTGCTATTTGGGTCAAAGGGCGATGCCACGTACGAGTGGCCACCGCCGCGCGAGAGCGTCATCGGAAGCTCGAGCGCCTCGGACTTGAACGGGGCGCCGCTGCGGTAGCGCAGAAAGAGGACGGCGGCGAGACCGCCCACAAGAACGAGTGCGCCGACGACGATGCCGGCGATCGCGGCGTCGTCCATACTACCGTTGTTGCTGCGCAAAAAGCCAAGTGCGACCAAGCGCCATTACGCAGCCAAGATCGCGTATAAGTCCAGCAGGCACGTGGGACACGCCAGCCGTGACCAACATGTGCGTAGCTCCTGGCGTGATTCGAGCATGTCTGCGGCCGAAAGTATCTTGATTGTGACGGACGACACTGCCGCAGGGAGCGGCCAACTACTCCAACTCCTGTACTGTAGTATGGTGCGAGGGCGCGCTGGTGTAGTAGCACTCGCGCTGCGTGGAGGACGCTCTGCTATACTAAGCGCCATTACGACGGCTTCCTCGCACCTGATGTCGACTCGGCTACGTGTCGACGACGACGTGGCGCCCGGTGCACCTTGCGAGGCCGCAGAGGCGCGGAGGCTTACTCGTAGTGGGACGGCGCATTGCCCGCTGATTGGCGCCTTCGCGATCCAAGATCCGGTCCGATTGGCTGTAACCGTGCTCGCTGATTGGTGCATCCGCACTGTCCCGATCAAGGTGGCAGCGCCGCTGGCCTCCTTTCCGCTTGAGATTGGACTGTCCAATTCGCAAAACAACTTTGCGTTAACGGCACCCATTGCCGTAAAACTACGTCACTGAAACGAAGCGATCGTCGCTTGCCAGACAAGGTATATTGTGCTGTAGGTGTAAGTAAACCGAGTTCCTAGCAAAGAAGGCGCGCGAGTTGCTTCTCAATGTCGTCGAGGTTGTGGTCATACGAGGCAGGAATCGTGGTGCACTTGAGCTTGTTGAACATTTGCGAGAGCTCGGGCTGGCATTGTTTGAAGATGTACTCACGCAGCGGAAGAAACTTGGTCACGCGCGGCAAGGCCCACCCAGGATAGATCGCCTCAAACTCCTTGTATGGGCGGACGCCGCTCGCGAAAACTATGCCGACATCATCGACGACACACGTCGCACAGCTTCGGTGCGCGAGGTCGTGCGAGCCTGTGTTATACACACCGACGAGACCGACAGGCTGGTGGTATGTGTCGTGGAGAGCGTCGTTTTTCGTGGACGCATGGCCCAGCGTCTTGGTGCACGGGCAACGGCAACGTGGGCACGGCGCCCCACAGCGTGGCATGATTCCGTCCACGGCCCCGTACGCTTCGTTCTGGATGACGTCCACAACCTCGTCGGCCATCGTCGAGCTCCATTGCGTCGAAGGCCCAAGTTGTGCCTTGAGAGCGGCAAGGTGCGTCAAAAGAGCCTGCGTGACGTGGAGTCCGTCTTGGTTGGCCGGAAGAGCAAAGACCGATGGCCCTTGATCGTCGCAGTTCATGACGTCGCCTGCGACGGTTGGTAGGCTCCCAATGAGCGCACTCGTGCCACTGCACTTGAGGCGACACTGGAGCTTCAGACGCAGTTCGTGGACAAAGCACTCGCTGCGCTTGCTCGCGGCGCTGGCAGCGACGGTACTTGCGCTCACAATGCTCTCTTCGACATCACGCACGAGCTTCTTCGCCACGCCGAGGTAGCATTCCTGGACCTTGACCAAGACGAGACGACTCATGACGTCCTCTGCGTGCTCTTCGGGGCGATCGATGAGGTCCAGCACCGTACGGACATCCTTCTCGCGCATGTGCCGAAGAAGATCTTGGTCCAAGGCAGCTTGCATCGCATCAGCGGCGCGCACCCAGCGAGCATGCTTGAGCGACGAGGCCACAACGCTCACGACCTCTTCTTCAAACGCCTTGGTTAAGTTAAGGCCCAGCCACTCGTTCAACGTCGTCGAGAGCAGCTGCGCAGCCTTTTGGCCCTCGCAGACACTGCACGCAAACCGGTGCAAGCTCGGCCGGTACGCCTCAAACTTGGCGATGACGCTGTTGGCCTTGTCCCAACGTTCCTGGCGCTTCTGAAGCTCACCCTTGAGCGTCGTGACAAGCGCTCGAAGACCGACCTGGAGCTCCGACGGGCTCAATTGCTGCGCCAAAAGCAGACGCTTGACATTCAACACACACGAAAGCGCAGCTTCGTCCGTGTAGCGGTCAACCTCGGCAAGCAAACTGCGCACGCGATCGCACACCATGTCGATCACCTTGTCTTGACGCGACGGCTCGGATCGGTTGTCTGAACTTGAGAACCACACCCGTTTGAGCTTCGAAATCAACCAGCCATGCTTCTCGTTGCTGTCATGGCCAAGGTGCGCGAGCTCGTCCGGCGTGAAGACATGGTTGTCGTAGATGACTGCGCGCACGAGCTTGGGGACTTGAGTCGAAAGCGAGGGCATTTTTTTGGACGCGCGCGCCAAGACGTCGTTGAAGATGTTGTCAAACGCCTGCATCGTCTTTTCAGGCCCAAACCGCGCGTTGTGATGCACAATTGTCGTTTGGATCTCTTCTTTGAAGACCTTGGTGATGGCGTCGTACTCAAAGAGGTGCTGGACCTTGGACTGGACGAGGCGCGCCGAGTGCGCCGCTTGGCGCTGCTTCTTGTCCGTCCACGTGTCTTGCATCGTTGTCGCCCACTTGGCAAACGCATCTTGCTCGAGCGACGTCGCGACGACCGCGTCCAGCGTCACCAAATGCGATTGTACGTGGTGCTCTAGAAGAAGCTGGTACTTGCGGCCATTCGAGCTCGACGACGGCGTCTTCTCGGCCGCGCTGTCGGCACTCATCGTCTGCAGCACCGTATCAAAGGCGTCGCTGTAGATCTTGGCGAGCTCTTGCGTGTGCTCCGTCATCATTTGGACGAGCTGATCGTACACGACGCGCTCGTGCGCCGACGCAAAGTCGAGCTCAAAGTTGGCGCTTTGGAGGCACGTCCAGACAAGGTCCAAGCTCTCGCTGAGCTGGGAAATCGTGCGCGCCTGCCACTGGCTTTCAGTGGCGCGGGTGTGCATGTGGTCCCGGAACCGGACGAGGCGCTCGCCAAAGTCGGGCAGCGGCACGTCGTTTGGCGGCGTGGTTTGGCCTTGCGTCATGCCGAGGAACCGGACGTCGCTCCCCGCCTCGTCGGCAATGTCGGCGCGAAAGTCGCTCAAGAAAGTGGCCGTCTCGGTCTGCCGCACCGCCGCAATCTGCTTGGCACTGTTGCGAAGACTGTCGAGGAGCGCCCGGA
>NW_012156449.1:85946-92321 GCF_000151545.1 Saprolegnia parasitica CBS 223.65
GTCGACGTCGCTGCAAGCGGCAAAGGCTTGACCGCACTCTGCCTGGGCCGTCGCGGCCACGGCGTTGGTGCACTCAGCGAGCCGACGTTCGAGGTCAATGACAAGCATCTCGCGCATGGTCGCCGACGATGTTTCAAGGATCTTCTGAAAGTAGACGAGCAAGGGTGTTCGGAAAACGTTGCGAACGAGCTTCTTGTGATCGCCTTCGCTCGACGCAATCTTCTGCCGCAGCACTTGTTGGTTGGGCCCGCTCGTCTCACGCTGGAGATTGATGCGCAGCGCTGACTCGACCGCAAAGCGCTGCTGGAGCTGCAGAACGTCCGTGCGGAGCGTCGCAAAGTCCGTTTCCGCCAGAACGCTCTCCAAATTGCCAAGCCCAACCGGCTCGCTCAGCACATAGTCGGGCAACGCCAGCTTGTCAACTGGCAACCGCGTCGGCGGCGTGTCGGCCTCGTCGTCATCGAGGATGTACGCTGTGATGCGCTCGTACGACGAGGTCATGGGACTCGCCAGCGCCACCGTGAGGACCTTGCCATCGTCGCCAAGAACTTCGTCGTCCTCGTCGTCGTCTGCGATGCGCCAGTGCAACACCGTGCCGTGAGTCAGCGTCATCCGCACCGGCGCGGACCCCGTGTCGATCACCAACACGTCGGCAAACTGCGCAATGAACGGCTCCAGGAGCATGTAGTCACCAATGACGTGGAGCACCATGACCGTCGTGTGCACGGTGTTCTCCTCGATAAAGCCCCAGCCGAGCTCGGCGACGACCGGGAGGTTCGTGACGTTGTTGCCGTTCGTGCGGTCGAGGCAGTGCACCGAGTCGACGTGGAAGACGTTCTTGATCCAGTCTTTGGTCGCGCTGCTCTTTGTTGGCCGCTCCGAGACGACCGCCACGCGCTTTACGGACGTCTCGCGTATGAGCGACGCCTTGCCTTGCACGACGAGCGTCTCGACCAGGCTCAATGCGCTCGCTTCCGACCGAAAACCAAAGTCGCTCGACGGCACAAGAAACGGCACGAGGCAGCGCCGGTCAAGAAGAAGACGGTACACCTCGGCGCGCGCCGTCGGCGTCAGCGAGTCGACAAGCGTCAAGAGTGCGTCCAACACGGCGGGGCCTTGGGGTGCCTCTTCCCGCGCGGACCCGCGACGCGCGATGCGCTTGCCCTTGGCGCCCGTGGCAGAGCTGTACAGCTCCTTGGCGAGGCTTAGACGGTGCTTGAGCGTGTACCAAATGAGCCCAGGGAGGTCCGTCGTCTTGTCGGGCTTTGCGACGACCGTCAAGAGGTGGCTCATGGGGCGTTGACTCGTGTTGTGCCCATGACTGCCGGCAACATGGGCATGTTGATCAACGCTAGGTGCAAGGTGCTGGTGCATGACCGCGTCATCGTCCGAGCTGTCGGCAGTAGCCATTGCCCCGTTCTCAAGCGCGTGCAGCATCGCTTCAGCCATCATATGCACATGTTCTTGGTTGAGATTGCTCTCAAAGCCATCCTTCAGATAGCCGTACCCCTTGGCGACGTCCCAAAGCGTCGCAAGCGCAGGGGTTGACGCCGCACCGAGGTTGGCAAGGAGGAGCTCCCCAATGCGATTGGTGAGCAGTGGCAAGTCGGGCATCGATGAGGCACGAAAGGCACGGAGGACGATCCTCATGGCGACAGGGACGTCGCGCACGTCCAGGTGCGGCACGTTCCACTCAAAGACGGACGTTGTCAACTTGCCAGCCATGTTTTCGAGTTGCGCCAGCTGTGCGGCGCGTTCCAGCGCCCCAAGCACCGTCACATCGAGCACAATCGACGTCTGCACGAGCAGCGCGTCAAGAACGTGGTGGTACATGGCACCCAGCTCGACCATCGCCATAATGTCGTTGCGCGCGACGAGCCGGCGCAAAGCGTCGTGCATTCGCTGGTCACGGAGGCAGTCGGGCGTCAACGTCAAGCCAAAGGCCGAGTCGAAGCGAAGCGCGAGCAAAATGACGTCGACCAATGCACTGGCGTCGACGTTGTCATGGGCCAAAACGTCGAGCTGCGAGTTCATCGTTCGGACGGCATCGTCCGCGCTGGTGATTGGCATGTGCTTGGCGTCCGTGCCAAACGCAGCGTTGTGCAGCCACACGTCGACGTACACATCCCGTACGGCGGCGACCACGTCCGCGCTCGTTTCACGCGTCGACTCGACCAGTTCCAGCCACGCCTGACAAACAAGCGTCGCGGCATGCGCCAGACCAGCATGTTGTGCAAGGAGGTGCCAGACACCGACACGCTTCGTCGGCCGGTCAATAACGTGCCATGTCGAGCGATCGGCGACCAGCAGTTGCTGGAAAATCGCGTAGCTGGCCGCGTCGGGGCCAGTGCACTCGATGCGCGTCGTGATTTCGCACGGCGTCTTGTCCGCATCAAAGAGGGCGCTTTCGACCGTGTCGAGGCCACGCAGGAACGTAAACTCGCTGTAGCTGATAGAGAGGTCGCGAGTCGCCGGATTCGGGCAGGCGGCCTTCACGATATGGACAGCCGCTTTTGACGCCGCCTTGACGTGCACCGTCTTCCACAAGATACCGCCGACGTGAAAGACGCCGGTGTGCACGTGCGACCCATAGTCGCTCAGAAAGTCTGTGGCCGCCTCGACGCTCGTCACGGCGGCCGCGTCGGCGAGCGCCTTCTCCGAGAGCACCATGTCGGCCGCGTTCAAGCAAAACGACTTCATCGGCACAAACGCGTAGGTCAAATGTGCAACGGAAGCGCAGCGCGGAGGAAGCGTGTCGCCGTGATACGCCTTGGAGTCGACGACCGCTGTTCGGCCCGACGTGGTCATTGCGGCTCGGAACGATGCCACGGCGGTCACATCGTTGAACCACGCATCTTGGATTTCCGTGTCGAGGGTAGGCGCTTCCAAGTGGCACTTGGTTGGTGGCTGCAAGATCGTCATTTCGGCGACCGTGGAGGAGCTTGCAAACCCAAAGCAATGGCCAACAAGCGCCGACCCACCACTTGCACGGGCCACGACTTGGTCGTCCGTCGGCGCGGGGGACATGCTCGACACCGCGAAGCTCGTCTGCGTGAGCATCTTGTCGAGGACGGGGAGGCGCGTGAGCAGCGTCGTCGTATCGCGGAGCTTCTTGGCGTCCACGATCCACTGCATGAGACCCATCTCCTTGACGAGCGCGTTGAGGCGGGAAGCCGCGAGGTTGATCTCTTCCTGGTCGTCGGCGCGGATGGCAGCCTGGAGGTGGTAGGAAGCCTCGACCGCGCCCTCCAAGGTCTTCTTGAGGCCGACGTCTACCTTGGGCGAGGTCGTCATGCTGGAGGGAAGGATCGAAAATGATGAGCCAATAGAAACTTCAAGCCTGCCCGCCCTTTGACTTCGAACTACGGAAAAAGCAGGCCATGTGGTCAGCTTCGAACTTCGAGTAGAATTGTCAAGATCGCCCTGTCCATGGCGGCCCCATCCCTGACGACAAGCGGCGCACAAAAATCATCCGCAAGCTCATTGAATTCGATAACGCTACCCGCATTATTAGTGCGCTGTGGTGCAGCAACGTACTCCTCTTCCTTCGGCTTGTCTACCCATGTCGATCCTTTTGAACCCCACTACCGGTACCGTTCTGCTCGACTTGAAAGATATCATCAACGTCGACTGGTGTTGCGTCGGATTGTGGCGCTGACCGACGAACTTGCCCGATCATTGAAGCATGCTGGGCAGAACGCTGGAAGACTTGGTCGTCATGGACTGCTTCAATTGACATTTTTGTGAGTACTGGTATGAACACGGCGGCCTTCGACAGCGGTTCGGTTCATGCAGCGGTTCATGTACGTTATTACCGGATATGTCCGGATGTCGAATATGTAAATGCACCTTCGTCTCTCATTGTGGTTTGGCAAGCAGCAACTTCCTCTCAAGTCACAATGTCCTGGACACAAGTCGCATCGTTGGAGCCCATCGATCGCCCCTTTCCGTGCCATCGCCTCTCACACTTTACCAGCAGAGTGAGACTCGCTCTCTCTCTGCCGACGTCAACCGATTTTGTTCACGTCGAAGTTCGAAGGCGTCTTTATCGTAGTTCGAAGCAGGAGATTGCGCGAACGATGTTTGTTCCCATTCACGCGCTCCGCGATGCTGGTCGACGCTGGCCTGACGCAGACCTTGGAGGAGGCGATCAAAGCTTCCCATGACCTTCAAGCCGCCATCCGCGCGGTCGACAAGGGCATGATCGTCCTCGCGGCTTCCCGCTTCAACGCGCCGGTCAAGGTCATGGGTCTCACGCAATGGACCGTTGGCGAGAGAAAGATTGGCAACCCCTCGACCTTGCTCGACCGCCTCCAAGTGCTCGACACCATCCTCCTGCAGACGAGTGCGGGTATGGCCTCCATCGACACTGCGCCGAGTGACGACCAGGTCGTGGCATGTGCAAGTGGTGGCGCTGCACTCTTTGGCCATTGCGTCGGCTTCTCGGGGCCTGAGAGCATCGAGATGGCGGTCTTGCAGCCGCCGACCACGTGCAAGCTCCAAGCGCCGACGTGCAGCACAGATATCGCAGACGCCTGGTTCGAGAATGCGTTCGAGGCAGCGCAATTCCGCAAGGCGATGTCGGTCCACGGCCGCACGGCGGTCTCTGGCGCGAGAGAGCATGACGTCAAGTCGTTGCCCGCGTCGGGCGCGTCGATCGCCTGCTCGACATACGCGTACGTGCCGATGAAGTCGTTTTTCTTGGACGCCCCGGCCATGGAGCTTGCGGAAAAGGCGCTCGCCGATGCCAGCGACTTGACGACTGTTGAAGCAGCCAAGTATTTTCTCTGCGACTACGGTTCGCACGTGCTTTGCGGTGTCTTCCACGTCGGCGGCGTCTTTTCGAAAACAGTCGAGGTCGAGGCGACCGCCGACGTGGACATCAGTACGCTGGTGAGCGCGTGTGCCGACCCGACGGCGCGCGACCTCTCGATCAACTACAGCAGCTTTGCCTATGGCTCGAACATTGACACGCGCCAGAGCACGCTCTCGGACGACAAGAGAACGCCGTGCGAAATCACGACGAGCATCGAGAGCACGGGGCCCGACGCGGCGAGCTACACGATCTTTCAGCAGCGGCTGCTCGCGGATCGCTCGACATGGCACTTGATTGACCGGCCGACAACGCGCGTCGGAGTCTGGGATCTGCTTGATGCCGCAGGTCTCGAGACCGCGGCCAACCTTGTGCGGAGCGCATGGCTGGAACTTGTCGCCTCCAGTCGGGTGTCGACGCCGGACGTTGCGGCCGCTGTGCGAAGTGTCTACGTCGCCATGTGGCAGCGCAACCCTGCGTTTGGGAGCGACACGAAGGACCAGAACATTGCTAGCGCCGATGAAGCGACCCTCGCCGTCCAGCAGCAGCTACGTGTGGTGGCGCAGGCCGACGGCCGAGCTCTTGTCGACGTGACCTTGCTTGCGCTGCGCTCCGACGCGGCCTTTGGCTTGACTCTGACGGCCGACTGCTTCCGTGACGAGTGCCTCCTCGTCGCCTCGCGCCGTCTCGTTGCGACCGATGTCGCCGTGGCGATGCTGCAGCTCGGGACCATGTACATGCACGTCCTTTACGCAGTGCTAGCACAAGAAAGCGTCAACCTGGACCCGACGTTGCACGAGGCTCTGCAGCGCGCGGCGCAGCTCGCAGCACTCGAGCACGAGGCAAACAAGCTCACGGATCCAAGTGTCGGTGGGACGTGCCGCGCTTGGACGTCCGCGACGTGCCACGGGGCATGAAGATCATTCTCGTTGCATTTCAGACCATGCCATTGCTCAATTGTGGGCTTATGACGTCGCGCATCGGCAACCTTCTCGTCGTCAACCTATCGGACGCGTCAGGCAGCTAGGCTGAGCTGTGGGCCGTCGCACAACGGTTCGACTGCCACGATGACGGCGTTATTACCGCCAACCTTAACCCCGAGCATGTTCAAATGATGGCCGATGCGATGCTGGCGGTGCTGAATCACGATGCAGCGGCATCTGGCGAGAGCTCCGACGACGAAGGACCGATGCCATCGACTATGTTGGTTCCCGTGATCCATGAGCGCGCTTCCGTTGCTGAGCAGCAACATCTGTCCAGTACGCGTCAACAGCACCCAATGAGCCACCTCTTGACGGTCGTCGCCAAGCCCGACAAGACGACGGACCTCCCTGGGCTCATTTGGTACACGCTCAAGCACCGTCTAAGCCTCGCCAAGGAGCTGTACAGCTCTGCCTCGGGTGCCAAGGGCAAGCGCGTCGCGCGTCGCGGGTCCGCGCGGGAAGAGGCACCCCAAGGCCCCGCCGTGTTTGACGCACTCTTGACGCTTGTCGACTCGCTGACGCCGACGGCGCGTGCCGAGGTGTACCGACTTCTTCTCGACCGGCGCTGCCTCGTGTCCG